>NW_009930202.1:0-16409 GCF_000696875.1 Nestor notabilis | reverse complement strand
GGTTCATTCCCCCCCCGCCACGTAGGTGCTGAGGGCCTGCCCCTGAGGGCCCGCTGGTCCCCTGCGCCCCAAGGTGGGAGTGATGAGGGGTAGTTCCCACATGGGTGCTCAGGACCGGGCTACGAGGGGTAATTCCCCCCGACATGTGCATGGGATCATGCAGCCAGGGGCTGTGGGCCTCCCCCCCGACATACGTGTCCTTACCACCCAGCAGCAAGGGGGAATTCCCCCCACCACGGTGGTAAAGACTCTAATAAAGGGAAAATGAAAGGGCAGAGGGCGATGGGTGCATCTGCTCCGTGCTGTAAAATGGGCTCTCATCTTTATTCCCCAAACCTAAGGGGGATAGGAGAACGTGGGGTCCTTCCTCACGTCCCATTGTGGCCTCTCTACCTGCTGTCAAGACCACAAAAGTAAGGAAATAACATGATTCAAACGTTTTCCAGGTTCGTGTTCCCTCGCTCGCAGTAGGGAGGCATGTTTCCTGACACAGAGCTTTCCTCCTCTTCCCATGTTGAGGAATCTGGACCCGCTCTTGTGCTTGTGCTGCAGTTCATGACCCCCTGAGAGAGTCGCTGCCTCTCTTAGTAACAGCCCCTGTTACTGTAATGTATTTAGTTTACCTGCTTTCCCTCCTCTGTGTCTCAAGAGGAGGATAGAAACCAGGAACAATGAGTCCTCGGTATGTGGTGTCTGTGAAACAAGGTGGATTTTGGTTACGTTTTCTTACTGTCACTTAGCTCTGAAATGCTGTTGGCTGGGCACAGTTCCAGAAATCAGATGTACACGTATTTACACTTTGGGAAGTTAGGCCTGTTACTCCATCACTCCACCTTTCCCTTACAGCTCTCTTCCTCTCTGCTCTTCCCCCTTTTAACTCCATCTGAGCAGAGGACACCACCCCTGTTGTGGTTGCTAATGGCCAGTATGGCTGTTTTGGCTCCATGGCTAGAATGGAGCAGGGCCTCTTTTTAACTGGCCTGGTTTAATTCTGGAGCAGTACTTGTACAGGAGTGTACATAGAGGTGGACAGGGGTGAGGTGTGGCTTGGTGTGTGTAGCTAAAGAGGGGCTTTATCTTTTATTCAAGTGTCCTGCTATATTATGGCAATTGTTTGTGTAGCAATTGCATTAACTTTTTAGCTTGTCTTTTACCTTCTGAGAGTCCCATAGGAGACCCTTATCTTTGACCAGCTAAACCCACAGGGTGCAGGATTAAATTCTGGCCTTGATTTAGCCTCAGGTGCTTGGGGCTGGGTTCATCTCGGCTGTCTGTAAACTTCTGAAAATCAGGTATTTAGTCCAAGCTACATTTCTAGGCACTGGCTACTACCAAGAAGATGACAGAGGGTTTCTTTAGTGTGATTTATCATCTTCTGTCACAAGTAAGCAGGGTGATTTGCCTGTCTTTAGTGACTGAAAGAGTCTGAATTGATGTTTTAGGTGGCTAAAACTTGAGAGCTATGTCTCTGTGATCCAGCCTCCTACATTACCCAAGAGGTTTAAGGCTGGTGAGCATCTTGCTGACTTCTGGGGTTGCAGAAGCATGTGAAACTCTTTCTGTGGGGTAGTGCAAACTTGCAATTTGGAAATTGTCAGTAAAATTCTTTTTCTCTAGGTTCTCTCGTATGATGGTAAAAGATCATAATTTGACATCTCAACAGTGTTTCCACCAACTTGTGCAAAAGAAACCATTTCTTCCACCTGCAGTGTGGCATAATGCAGGTAAATACAACTTAAAAATGAAGAGATGAATGTACTGTGGGTTTGTGTCTTGTGGCAGTAATGAAAGTTTGGTATTCCTTCTGAAAGCTGAGTGGTGTAACATTTCCTAGGTGGCTTTTAATGCAGTTTTAGTGCATTTGGAGCTTGGAGAGGTTTGGATGGCTCGTTTTGTGCTTGATTATGCATCTTTGTTCTATGTCATTCAGCTGCCAAGGCTTACGAGGGGCTTTGTTAGTGCAAAATATTTGGGCTTTAGCTGCACTTCTTAATTCCTAAGTGTAAATGTATTTGTTGTGAAAGACTTTGTGTTGCCTTCTGTCCAGCTTCAGCTCCTGAGCTCTGCCAGATAAAACTGCTCACTGTCCAGCTAGAACCTGGCAAGGATGGAGGCAGAGCTTTTCATTCCTAAACCTGCAATACTTTCTTGTTTAATTTCCCCCCTCTTGAACATGCATTCACGTGTGGTGCTTTAATGGCATGCTTCAGGAAAATTGTCTGCAGCCTGGTGTTACCCTGAAAAAGCAATGTTTCAGATTGGCTTTGCTGTACTTGCCATTTTTGGGGACAGGGTGTGATGCTCCGAAAAATTAAAAATAATCTGAAATTTGCAGTGCAGAAAAACATTGGGTTTGCACCTGCCTGAGGGATTTAACAACTGATCTCTAATGCTGCAGTAGACAGAGTGTAAGGCATTCTGCAGGTGCTGTTGCATGGCATTAGTCACGAGTGGAAGTCTTATTTAAATAAGTCTGCTCAGGCAGAAGGTTCTTTTTAATTTTGATTTCAGACAAGTCCTGTCTTACCTGCTCCAGCACCATTTTTCCTTTTGCAGTTTTACTCAACAGGCAGACTCTGACAAGTAGATGTAGTATTTTTACCTGCTTCTGCAAGCATCCTGCTAACAGTGGCCTCTGTTTGGTGTCTTCCTTCTTACCTTGAGCTCATGAAACCAGATGCATGCACGGGCATATACCCAGTGTTCCACGGAGGGTTGAAAGAAGCACCATAGATGTTTGCTGTAAATGCAGGCTATGGAATAATAAATTCCAAATGAGTTATTTTCACAGCTGTGCAAAGAACTCTCCAGGTTGATTCATGATTGAAAAACCTGGTCTTAGGAAGGCAGATCCTCAACTGCAGAAGTCACTTCTAACTACAGAGGCTCCCCACACAGACACCTTTTCTGAAAGCTGATGCAGCCATTTGTGTTTCGGGCTGTTAGAGCTGGTAGATGGATAATGTGATCCATTGCTTTCAAAAACTGGGCACTATACTCAGTTTACACCATGCAAATCCCCCATTGCTGGTCATTTGTAAACTACACTTTTACACCGGATGTGATTTTGGATGCCAGCTGGGTTTGGAAGATGAGTAGTTCTTCCATCCCTGTGGATAAAGCTGGCTGGTTGCTTGCTCCATTGGGATGTTGCATGTTAAAACTAAGAACATCTGTGCTTAGTCTGGCTAGCTAGAAAATGTGTGTGCTTTGCCATTGTGCATGTTGAAGTCAAATGGCTTGTTACCATGACAGACACATGCATTAACATTTTGGCAATTTAGAAGTAGTGTCATTTGCCGTCTAATACTAAAGAGTCGTGAGCAAAATAGCACTTGGTAAAAATGAAAATGTCATCTCTTTTTGCTGCTCTAAATCCCCGCTGCATGTTTTTTGAGTTCTGTGAGTTTGTTTCTCAACTATAATTTGTTTACAGATGTTAGTTCCTCGAGATCTTTTGGCCTAAAATGCGTTTTTATTCCCTGGATGTTTGTATATCGTTGTGTTCTTTGATGTGCAGGGAGAGTTAGGAAGGAGGAGAACTAGAAAGAATTAGAAGGCGGGTGTTCAGTTTCAGTGGGACATCACGAATATGCTGTGTGGACACGTCTGCAGGAAAATACACTATTAAATGTACCCCATTAAATGCAGAGTATTAACTTTCAGTCAAGACCAGGTTATTTACATTCTGCTAGTGAAAGACAGACCCACTCCACAAAAGGAACTTCAGTAAAATTTATCTTTTAAACATCTTTGCCAGTGAATTGTAAGTAATTTTATGTTGAGTTGTTTGGTCAGTTCAGTTTCTGGAGGATAAGTGATAGCTTAGAGTAGTTTTTCACTCTGGAAAGTAGAAGCAGGGAGTGGTTCACTGTAACTGTTGTTGCACGTGGTTTTCTTTTTTGTAGTGCTGAAAAATGAGATGAAACCCAAACCCCATAAATCATATGTATCTCCAAGAGAGGGTTTATAAAACTGACTATGGTTTCAAGAGGAAATGATAATGCTGGAAGAGGGACTGATCAGCATTCGAGCACCATAAAATTAAGAAACCTGAACACAGCAGATGTGAAGGTTGTGTCTCTTGGCCTTCAGTAGAAAGGGAGGATGGGACTGGCCTCCTGCTGTTGCAGTAGGATGTTTTTTAGTAAATAAAAAGCTAGCAAAAGGAGCAAAGACAAAGCTTTCATTTATCATCTTGTTTGCTGTGAGATGATGTTCCTGTGTTTATCAGTCTTTGTCTGAAAGCTTTTGTGGAACCCACTGTGGTGTTCTTCAAAGTATCACTGCTGCTGTTTGCTATAGCACAGCCATCACCCTCAGCTTGGCTTCCTGAAGAATCAGGGTCCTTGATTTCATTTAAGCTACTTAGGTTTGATTACCCTGTTTTTCTTCTTTCTGTTTTTTGTTTTGTTTGTTTGCTTTAAATTCCAGTAAGGGGGATGTTTATTCAAACTCAGGACACACCAAATCCAAACAGTTTGAAGTTTATTCCTGGGAAGGAAGTGCTGGGGTCGAGGACTATGGAGTTTTCCACACCAGCTGCAGCGTTTTGCTCACCTTTAGCAAGGTATTATTAAATTTGTCTCGGGGGGGGGATCTGTATGGGCTGTGTGGTGACAACTGATGTTTTAAGCACATTCTGCTCCTTATAGTTGGGAGCAGCTTGGTTGGATTTCAGTTTTTAATGCTGCTTGCCTTGTGCATAGGATTGAAGCTGGGAGGACTGTTGTTACTAAAGTAGTCCTTCCCTGTGTCCGTACTCCCCATGGCTGTATCATCATGCTCTAGTTCATGCAACTGGATTGAGTGGTATCATAAATCAGCATTCTTGAACAGTGAGACCTCTGGCCCTGAGTTCACAAAATCATTCCCATCAGAACACTCTTAATTCAAGTAGTTGCTTGGAAATCACACAGCTTCTCGCAGTTGGGAAAAAGATCCTCACAAGTCTCTCTGGAAATACTTGGAAGCATCCCATTTGCATCATTGCTTTCACATTTGCCTCTGAAAAGAACCTTTATCCATTATATGGGTGGAAGGGCTTCAGTATGAGCAGGAGACCCAGAGATGCTGCAGTAGGTTACCTCTGGAGATCTTAGTTTAAGTCATCTTTGTGTATGTTTGAAGAATTATATGTAAAAGTAGAAGCTGTTTCACATGACACTCTCCAGGAACTGTAGAGTTATCAAACATGCAGCTCTGATGTTCCCAGCTCTGTAGAGTTGTTTGTGCAAAAGGATCTTTATGAGCAAAGCTCTGCTAATCAAAGAAATACCATGTGCAAGGGGTGTGAGGACATCACAATGTGTTGATGAGATGCTGAAGCTGTAGGATGTGATAATGCCAAAGTGCATCAGGCTGTAGAGTGCAATTCACTGTCAGAAAGGAGCTTTTTGTTGTCATCTATCTGCAAATAGATGTTTTCATTAAAGAAGATGTATGTGGTAGAATGTGTACCCTGGCAAACCAGCTTGCTTATGTGTATCATGCAGGTTAATGGAGAAAAACTGTCTATATCCTTAAACCCCAGATTATGGGTTTTGTAAATGGAATACTTATTTATTTTAAAGGGCAATATTAATTTTCCAAGGAAGTATTAAAAGCTTCCTGAAGGAGATGAAGTGGGGAGTACTATTTTGGTTGATCCAGGTTGGTTTGGTGCACTTGCATAAAGTCATAGTTTGAGTAAAATGCAGTTGGTTTAGTGATATAAAAGCCCAGAACACGTGTAACTGTTTCATGTGTAGAAATGCTTTCAGATGGCTATTGTGAAATCTTTTCATCATGCATACTTTTGTGATGAGATTTCCAATTCTTTCATTGTATTTTTGATGTTTTACAGGAGATTCCACTCCCCCCACCCCCCTCAGATTACAAAATCATTCTTACAGCCTTATTCCATATTTACCTCTGCGTGCTTCCTACTTTTAGTGCTTTTTTAAATTACTATTTATTTATTTCCCTTTTCAGGGGTAGCATCATTTATTTATTTTGTGGATGAATTTGTTGGGGTTTATTTAACCATCTGTGGAGATTGGTTTTTGCATTCTCATTCTGCTTTTTGTACTTAATCGTCAAACATCTGCGCTTGCCTCTCATCTAAGCTCTTGTGTTGCTTTGGCTGTGTGCTAATTTACCACCTGGTTGTTGGGTGCTCTATGGGGCCCTCTCAAGCAATTGAATATGAATTTTAAGCCTTTAGTAGCTAAAATGACTAAAACTATTGAAGATTGCTCACAAAGTGAGTTGGGTGTTTAAGCCTTGTGGACTGCTTGGCACTAATCCTTTTATTTAATGGCAGCAGAATTGAAGGGAGCTTTTATTGAGCTCAGTTACTTTGAATAACTTTAATCTCTGGACCATGCCTTATATTTGCACTAGTCCTCCCTGAAACAATAGGTACCTACATGGTTTGATGCTGAACAAACAGCTTTTGATACAGAATATGATTTTGAATTCAAAGAACTGTAGAGAGAGTAGCACGGATCTTATGAAAAGTCCTCTAAGAGATGTGTTCAATCTTACTCCATACACTGGTTCACAGCAGGATCTCCTGGCTCTTACTAAGCTGCAGGTGAAGTAACTGTGTATTTCTCCTAATGGCTCTGGTTTTAGTGCTAATTTTTGTCTGGAGGTATATTCTAGAAGATTTTTTCTCTGACAGATTAAGTAAATCTTCAGGTGTTTGCCTGAAATGTGTGTTGTTTTGGTATTTTGTTTTCTTAACAGACAGTTATTCAAAGTTGAAGGTGTTAAAAGTGTTTTCTTCGGACCAGACTTCATCACAATCACCAAGGTAAGCAGAGCAGAGATTCAGATCTGCTGAAAGATGAGCTGATATCCAGCTGTCTAATAACTGGCCATAGAGAAGATCCAGTCAGATTCTTGGGTGTGTGTCGTGAAGGCATCAGAGGCAATATTCACAAGCAGCATAAAGGGATTTGCCTTTAATATAAAAGCAAAAAAACATGGTAACATGTGTACGAGCACTGGATTAGGTTGCCTAAAGCTGTAGATTCCTTGATCTTGGAAATGATCAGCATGAGGCTCTGTGCTGTATGTGCAGCTTGGAAGCTGGCTCTGTGTCAGGCAGGAATTGGGACTGGATGACCTCCACAAGGCTTCCAAGTGAGTGGCGTTGTGACGGGGATGGAGTCCATGCTCGCTGTGTTTACCCAAGGTGTGGAGCTCATGTCAGCAGAGCTAAGGTGGTGGTAGTAACCATGCAGGTATCCTCTCACTGTGTGTGAAGAGCACAGGCCAAGTCAGGGAATGATAATTTGGCTTCAAATGGGGCCAAACAATCTCAAGTCTCTGAAACGGTTGGGTAAAAATACGTGTTAAATAATGTATTTAGGAGACTTTTAGCTCTTTAGCTAATGCTTTAATAGCACTTGGCTTGCAAACAAGGAAACTTTTCTATTGACCATTATAAATTGAGTCTTGCTGAACTTTTTTGGCAAAGCTGGACCTGGACCTGACAAAACTATGAAATCAAATCCATGCATTGAATGTGAGAGCCCATTATGATGTTTTTAACATAAGAAGAATCTCTGCCTAATTTAATATTAGGAGGCAGACACTCTGGTTTTATTCTTTTTTTCTTTCTTTCTTCTCCTGATTCTCACAGGAGAGTGAAGACCTGGATTGGAACTTACTCAAACCAGATATTTATGCAACTATAATGGATTTCTTTGCCTCTGGCTTACCTGTAGTGACAGACGAGGCACCTAGGACAGATACAGGTAAATCAAACTCCTCAGGAAGAGGCCAGTATCTGGCTTTGGGTTTAGTTTATGTGACATCCAGCAGAGCTTCTGCTTGTTCCTCAGATATACTTCCTATGTGTGAAATACTTCTGAGAGTACTGAGGCTTTAGAAAGCTGGGGGGGGGGTTGTGGCATATCCTTCTTGTATGGGCACCTACAAAGGGTTTTACTTCCCTCCTTAAATCAAGAAGAGTGCTCAAGCTTAATGGTAGGTTTATGGTCTCTAATGAACAAGAAATTGTAAGAAGTCTTTTCCAAACTGTAATGAAAGTAACTGAAACTAACTTAATATTTAGCTCGGGGGCAGTATTTTGCTATTTATTTCCTCATTTGCAACTTAACAACTTTAACAATTTTTCCAGTGTTTTAAGGAAGGTTTTGGCTATTGAATTCCTCTCTTATGCCTGGATTTAATTTCAATATTCACGTAGGCTTTATTGTATTTGGAAAAGTTGTCTTAAAAATGCTTCTGTGAGACTAACACTGAGCTCAAAATTGCATCCAGAACTCCTAAACCCAGGCATGGTCATAATTCTTCTCCTGCTTTGGTTTTTTTGGTGCTAAAACCTTCTTAGGACCCTGCCTTGATCTGTGAATCCTTACTGAATGTTAGTTGTTACTTCCTTTAAAAGGTGGGACTGCTGTTGTCTGTTAAGGCCTTTGCCTGCTGAGAACTCTGAACTGATACTGGTTTTTGTTGGGGGAAGCCTGGGATGTAAAACAGGACAATGCAGAAGGAGATGCTCTGAATTGAGACTTCTACCTTCTGGTTTCAGTCACCTCAGTGATGTTTTTATGCTCTTCCATTCTGCCATTATGGATGTACAGGGTTAGTATCAGAATTCTCTCCCAAGTTCTGATTTGCACTTTTTGCCTTTCCCAAGGTGCATCAGAAGATGATGATGAAGTTGTACTGATGATTAAAGAACTGCTGGATACAAGGATAAGGTAAACTGGGAACACTACTCTGAGATGGAGTGAGATAGTCTTGGGGGTGGATTTATTTAGGGAACAATGTGTTTTTCTTTGGGTATGTGTGATTTCATGGTCCAGTATCCAGTGGGGGGTGTTAAAGTGCAAAACTGGCCAGAGTTGAGAGTGCTGTTTCCTCTCATTAAAAACTCTCTGTCTAATTTCCCTGTTTAAGCAAATTACGTGTGGAACAGAGTCCTTATTGCTGAATGATTTTAGAACAGTGTATAACCTTACCCTCCATAATGCATTTGAGCAGGTCCATTGGGTTAACCTGGCTACTTTTAAACAGTGAAAACAACACAATCTTTCTGTCAATCTGTCTTAATTGTACTTGTCCTTCCCTTGCAAGTATTCCAAACTAGTTTATACTCTTGTATAATACTCTAAAGGAGAATTTACTAGTGTTTTTTCCCCTCACTGTCTGGGCTTCAATTGATTTTTGTCCTTGCATTCTGCTGCAGTTTTGTTGGTGTTTTAACAAGCCTTGAATTTAGAAACTGGTGGTAACTAATGAAGTCTCAGGAGTGGTTGTGGATCATGATGTGTACCTGAAGGGTGGTTTTATGCTCATTAATTGCCTTCCAAAGCAAACTGAAAGGAATAAGCAACTTGACAGTTTAGATGCAGGGGAAAATGTCTGATGTGGGTCAGAATCGTGGAATTCAGTTTAATTTTTCCAGAAGTTATGACAAACTTGGGCTTTTTATTTAGTTCTGCTGCATTTTAAAGTGGTTGTCTCACAGCTGACACATGGTACTGGTTGATGTTCCTGAAAGGAAAGAGGGGAAAGGAATAAGCTGGAACCCTTTTCCCAAACATATTTACTAAGTGTTGAAACATGTATCCCAAGTATACTGTAGTATAAAGCCTCGTTCAGGAGGCCCTGCTCCTGCTGGGTATGTGCTTGGTTAAGCTCCCTCAGGTATGTTAGGCCTTGATCTCCTCTTTCATAATGGTCGCAGGATTTCTGCCCAAATTTCTGCTTTTTCCCCACCTTTTGCTTTCACTTCCTTCCCCCTGTCCCCTCGGTGGGCCAAGGTGTTGATGAGAGAGAGCATTGGCAGTAGTGTCTCTTACTTCATTCGAGAGCAGGATAGTTTACAGAAGCTATATATACACCAGTGGTACACACAAAGCATTTATTATTTAGTTGATCAATAATACGTGCAAAGAAGTTGTCAGGGAGTGCAGGATGGAGGGAATGTAGCTCTGAAAGGTCCTGTGGTGTGTTAAAACCCCCTAATTTCAAGTGAGAAAAAAGGAATTTTTAGTCACATTCTTTGGCTTTCTGGAACAGAGATCATTTCTGTGGCGAGTTGTTAAGAAATGTGTAGATGTGTGGATGATTCTCTTAGGAGTGTAGCTCTCAAAGAGTGACTTTGGAAAGCAGCAGAAAGAGCTGCTGTTAGAGTAACCTGATGGTTTTAGCTTGGTCTGGAGAACTGTTCCTGTGGGGATACAGTTACAGTGCTGGGCATTTGTGGCTTGCAAGAGGAGCCCAGGCTGCAGAATACTAATGGTACTGGGATGTGATCTCAGATGCTGGTTTCTTTATCTGCTAGCAGGATTAAGCTTTCCTAGTTGGGAGTTTTTTCCTGTCCTGTGTACACTCTGGTGAATGGTGGATTTATTTATGGAGTCACTTACGGACTTCTTATCACTGTCCCTGCTCAGGTAACAGATGCACATACATGGTGTGATAGGACACACCCCTGTTGTATTTGGCACATAACAGCATTACGTGTGGGGAAGGGCCTCAAGACAAACCCATATGTCCATGCAGGCTGAACTGAGCTCTGCTCTGAGGTGCTTGCCCTCACCCCTAGAATTTCAGTGATTCCTTTGTATGCTGCTGCAGATATGTTTTGCTTAATGTCTTGTGGTAAAACAGCAGTCAGAATCCATCAAAGTATGAGTTGTTGGACATTTGAATCAGGTGGTTTTAGCGAAAAAGGGCTTCAGTTCCTCTGTCCTGCCAGTTCTTTGTGTGTGTTAAATTTAGCTTTACTAAAGATTTCTGGAAGGAAACATACTTCAGCTATACTTGTTTTAAATTGAGTATCATGTTCCACCAGGCCGACAGTGCAAGAAGATGGTGGTGATGTTATTTATAAAGGCTTTGAGGATGGGATTGTGCAGCTGAAGTTGCAGGGTTCGTGTACCAGCTGTCCCAGTTCCATCATCACCCTCAAGAACGGGATACAGAACATGCTCCAGTTCTACATCCCTGAAGTAGAAGGCGTGGAACAGGTGGGTTGGTCAGAGGTAATAGCTGTGTGCTTTCAAATGGAAAAGGTCTTTGTCCCTTTCCAGCATGGACAGGTTGGCAGTTTAAGCAGAAGTAGGGGATTTGTAGATGCAGTTTTTCCCAGTCAGAAGCTTTATCTTAGCTAAAGATCCAGAACTCTGCAGTGTCCCGTAAACTCCGACTACCAACATGTGCTGGGAACTTGTTGGAGCAAATCCAGAGGAGGCCACAAGGATGCTCAGGGGCTGGAGCAGCTCCCGTATGGAGCCAGGCTGAGAACATTGGCCCTGTTGAGCCTGGAGAAGAGAAGCTGCTGGAGACCTCAGAGCAGCTTCCAGTGTCTGAAGGGGGCTACAGGGATGCTGGAGAGGGACCTTCATCAGGGACTGGAGCAACAGGACACAGGGTGATAGGTTCAAACTGAAATAGGGGAAGTTTAAGTTGGAGATAAGGCAGAAGTTCTTCCCTATGAGGGAAGACTCAGAGTCTTTTGCTTTCTCATTAAAATCTAATACCTTGTAGTGATTGTTCTGGTGGCCTCTGGAATAACTTCACCAGCTCCTATTACTTCAGCCGCATTTCCTCCTGGTGTTATTGATAGCAAGTGTTTCTTACCTTCTCCATGTGACCATTGTCCTTCAGTGGAGTAGAATAACTGCTGTTCCCCTTGGGTCCAGCAAGGATTTAGTGTAATAAATTCTCTATGCAATCTGACAGGACTGAGAGTTTAAGCTGTTTACCTAAACTGCTTCTGGATTTGATTTCAGGTTGTTGACGACGATGATGACGTGGAGAAAGAAGCAAATTCTACTTGAGCTGGCTTCCTCTGTGGCCAAATAAGTATTTACCTCTTGGTGTACATAAACTATCCTTGTGCTGAGGAACAACCAAGTTTGCCTTTTGCTTCACTCTTACATCTGTGAAAATGTATCATCAGTGTAAGCAGTTTGTCTACTAAGTTATTAAATGCCCTGCATTCAAAAAAGAAACCTTTTGCTCTACTTTGCACTATGTCTTAAGCAAGAAATGATAGGCTTTTAAAATGATGTGTCTCTCCTATGTTCTTTCATATAAAAATCAAGAGTGAAAGAGGCCAAAGTAAAGTTTCTTGCCTGTTTTTTTGTGCAATAGAAATATTATATGTTTATTCCCCCAAACCTCCTTATGGGGCTCACCGGGGCTGACTGCCCTTGCTCTGTAACTGGGGAATTCAGGAATGTTCCTTTTAACCAGTCTTGTTAAAAAGCTTTTCATAGGATTTTTGTGTGTATGAAAAATTAACCCAGAACCTCAACTGTTTGTTCTAGAGGATGTAATGTTGCCATCACTTGTGGAAAGTTACATACTCGCTCACTACCACTGTGCAAATAGCAACAGGCAGAAAAAATGTGAGTGTTTTGTTATAAAAATTGTATCTTTTAAAGTAAATGTTAGATGATCATGATCCTTATCAGGTTTAGTTAGTGGAGAGACTAATTAGCTTATTTAGCAGTAAAATTGTTCAGCCACCATTAGTGGTCTGTTTAAACTTGCAAAAGATGGTTTCTTAACATAATACTCCAACATCAAGATGAATGTGTGGTGCTTAAGGGCACAAATTACATTTGTAGGCTAGCAAAGAAAACGAACGTGTTTACCTCTGCCATATCCTGTTCGCTCCTTCTGCAGTGCCAGAGAGTGCAGCATGTGTGTAATTTGGCTTCCCTGGCTGAGCAAGCGAAGACGTGGCACAGCAAAACATGTTCTGCTTTTAGAGATTATGGGAAGAGAAGTATTTATTGTTCTGCAATGGAAATACGTAAACTGGGCTTTGCAAATACCTCTGTTTACTTGAGTGTGTAGGACTTAATTTCTTCCTGGTGCCTGGCTTTACCAGGTGGCTTTGCTATGGAGGTACTGCTTCTTCTCTCTGCTGCCACAGTCGAGTTTGCAGTTGTTATGTGGCTTCTGGTTATAGTCATTCCCTGGGTGCAAGCTTCCAGGGTGTTCCCCTCTTTCACTCCTTGCCAGTCTAATTCCACTGAGTCCCTAATCAGGATCAGTTTGTCAGTGGAGAAACTTTACTGTAGTGTGCAGATAAGCTTATGCTAGCCTGAAACTTCATAGAATCATGGAATGGTTTGGGTTGGAAAGAACTTTTAAGATGATCCAGCTCCAACCCCCTGCCCCGGGCAGGGACACCTTCCACTAGAGCAGGTTGCTCCAAGCCCCTGTGTCCAACCTGCCCTTGAACACTGCCAGGGATGGGGCAGCCACAGCTTCTCTGGGCACCCTGTGCCAGCGCCTCAGCACCCTCGCAGGGAAGAGCTTCTTCCTTGTATCTAACCATAAACTTCATATTACTTGTTCAAAACTTGAAAATAAAGACTTTAGCAAAATATTTCTCCAGCTTTCATGGGGAGTGATAACCTACTGTCACTGACATTACCCACTCATGATTTGACAAGTGGTTTGAAATCACCACGTTTTCTTTACCCTGTTATGAAGCAACACAGTGCCTGATGCTGCAAGTATATTAATGACAAAATTCCCCTCGAGGCAGGCTCAGATTACCCAAAAGAGAGCTTGTGCAAACGTTATTGCCACGTTCTTTGTCAGCAAACCATAGAACAGCGAGTAATGTTTCTGGATTCTCAAAAATACAGCTTTTGAGGCCTAATTTGTCGATTTAATGCACTATCTAAGCCAAAACTTAAACAGAAAAGTAGCTGGTTTGTGTGTTAAATAAAACCTAGCTCTTAAAGATGTGGTCTGTATTCTGTAATTAAGCAGTACTAATCTCCTCCAGTTACAGTAAGGATCCAGTTCTGCCACTGTCGTTGTATTTCCAGTCTTGTTTTTGATTAGATTTGTACAGATAGGACCAGATGAAGCCTGTGTATAATGAGGCTGAAGATTAAGCATCTTGTGATCTTGAGACTGAAGAGCTTCCATGTCCAGCGTCTATCCTGTGTGTCCTCAAGCTCTGTTGTGGAGAGAAAAGCACGTAATGCTCACATCCCATCCTCTTATCTGTTCAGTCCCCTCAAATAAGCTCTTCAGGGCAGCAGTTGTGTTTCTACAGCAAAAAGCAATAGGGAAGTTCTCCAAGTCTGGGCAAACGAAAGCAGAGGGAGGGGCTTAAGTTCCAATTCTTACCTGTGGAACAAACCAAACCCCAACTGTGTTCACAGCATGTTAATCATGCTCTAATGCTACAAACCATAAGCTCTAATACTGCAGGAGCACAGTGTGAATCATCCTGAATCCCAAGGAGTTTCCGCGTCAACCTCCCAAGCTCTGGAACAGCTTAGTCATGGAAGGATTCTCTGTTAGGGAGACGTGTTCTGTCTCCTCTGCTCACCCAAAAAACCTTCCCCATTCACAGACACCAAGGCAAACAGGGGAATATTGGAATGACATCAGTGGTTTAGCTTAAGTGTCCTCTGTGGACGGGCATATAACAGGATGTTCTTGCAGCCCTAACACAGAAAGGGCACTTTAAGCTGTGCTTTAACGCTCAGGTCAGCAAGGGGGAAGTTCTATAAAATGCAGTCAGTCAGAACATTTAAAATAGTAATGACTGTCTGAAATTATTCTGGTGGGCTTTAAAGGGGAAAAAAAGAGTACTTTGGTATTTCTGCTGTGGCTTAGATAAGTGCAAAACTACAGTCAGCCTTTCAGCCTGTCTGGTTTTCACTCACGTGGCACAGACCAAATCCACTCCTGTCTCCGGAGTGGATTCTAGCACTCTCTCTTGCAGAAAGAGATGATGACAGCTATCTAAACTCATCGTCTTCAAACTGTTTGCAGGTGGACATGTGCTTTTTGTCAGGAAGTGACTCATTCTGTGCTCCTAGGAGGGAGGATTTAGCCTGTGTGTCTGTAAGGCAGACTTCTGGTGATGCTGCTGTGCACGGTGTGAAGCACCCACAGCCCCGGCCTTCACTGAGAGCAGCTGTGGAACAGGTACTTCCAACCTGGTAGCAGGAGGAAATTGCTCACGTTCCCTGATGTCAATCTGCAAAACATACTCCTCTGAGGTGATCATTTGCAATCTGTCTAAAATTCAGGAGTTAATCCAGAAATTCTGTTTCAAGTGAGTTATATTGAGCTTAGAGAAGAAGGAAATGGGTGGTTTTTTTTCTTCCCCAACCACGACTCCTTTTCCCCTTTTGTTCATTTTCAAAGGCTGACATGTGAGAGGGAATTTGGGAAACTCTTTTCACCTTTCTCCATCTGGTAGTAAGTGTCACATCTACATCTGTGTGAACAACGTGTGGTAGTAAAACCATGTATTGTGTGTGCAGCAAACCTCAGAATGAAGTAGCACATGATGTAGGGGATAAATACTGGCTTTTTATAAG
The DNA here is from genome assembly GCF_000696875.1 of Nestor notabilis. Lineage (NCBI taxonomy): Eukaryota > Metazoa > Chordata > Aves > Psittaciformes > Psittacidae > Nestor > Nestor notabilis. The sequence goes on along the minus strand of NW_009930202.1, from coordinate 1,068 downwards.
GGAAAAAAATGCAATGGACACTTCCAGAGTAAACACATGGAGCTAAATATCTGTGTGTGTATATTTCTGTGGCATCTGCACTAGATCAGTGTGTGTGGATGGGTGAGCCTCAGTTTGAGGGATTCCTTTCTATAACATCAAGTATGGCATAGGTTTAACCCCTAAAGTTTGGTGTTTGCTGATGTGAACTATGTGTTTTGGGAGTGTTCGTCAGGCCCGTCTGTGCTCCCTCAGGTCTGGGTGCCCCTCGTTAGAAGTAGGGTCAAAACCTTTCAATTTGTCTTCTGATAATGCTGTAGATTATTTGAGGTAGATGTTCTGTTCGTGGTAAGAAGTGATGAACGCGAGCTGCTGCAGAGAAACCCTGATGCAGGAATGAACCAGCAGGAGACTTGGGTGTGCCTGGTAGATGGTTAACAAAGAGAATTGGAACGGCAGCCCATGCAGAGGGAGAGGTATTTCTGTGCCAGAGTACGTTGTGTGTATTCCTGGTGATCTTTCTGTGGATTAGTAGTTTCCCTCTCATCTGGGAAACCAGGTTCCACTGCCACACGGCTTTCAGCTCCCCCCTCCCTTAGTATCTATTGACTTTTATAGTGTTAAGATAAAGTTAAGTGAACAGCATTTTTCTTGAGACGAAGTCAACAACGATTTTCTTAAGCCAAATTTAAGCAAACAGCATTTTTTTTCTGAAGGGACTGCTCTCTTTTGTAGCCTTAGGCTTTTAGTTAAGTTCTCCCAGCACTAGTTGACCGCGGCAGTTGCACACAGACAGCATAACCGAGCCGGTGAGCCTCTCCTTTGTCAGTCCCGCCCATCCCCGTTTGCTTTGCAGTCTCATCTTGATGGTTTCTTTATTTCCCGGGTCCGGGCTGCCATAGCACAGTTGGAACAGAAACTGATCCGACAGCCCACGAGGAATTGGGGCAGGGTTTGGGGTTACAGGAGCCCGATGCTTGCTCCCCACCGGAGCCTGGCCGAGCCCTTTGGCTCTCAGTGAAAGGTTTGGGGGTAACCCCGGTCGGTGCTAACGGGTGACACCCGCCCGAAGTCGCCTTCCTCCGCCCG
>NW_009930201.1:0-12386 GCF_000696875.1 Nestor notabilis | reverse complement strand
TTCTGCGGTGCTCAGTACCCCGGCAGCTGTGACCGAACCCCCACAGCATGGCCGCAGCTTTGTGCACTCACCACTCACCACTGTGTAACCCTGCATTTCACATTCAGGAAGATGGTTTTACGTAGTTCTCCTTTCTTTAAAAGTGTTACATGTGGTAGAAGCATGTTTCTGAAGATAATTAGCAGGAATTATTATTAACCCTCCCCTCAGTTCTCCTAAAATGAGTGTTTTGCTCAGACTTCTACCGCTCAAGTTTGTATGTGCTCCTATCTACTTGTACCTGTAACTTGAAATCTCATTTCCGCATATGGAGCAATTCAGAAAAACAAACAAAACAGATCCTCGTTCCCACTCTTTACATGTTTCCGGATTTGGAAGATGCCTTAAAGTTAACACAACTGGGCCCAAAAGATTATTTCTGTTTTCATCAGAGAGGGTCTGAGTTCCCAAGTACTGACCAATGCTAGAGAAGCCTGAAAGATGATTTAGGAGGTATCTCGATGGGGTTTTGCCCTGCAGAGCCTGGGGAGGAGGCCCTGAGCAGCTCTGCAGCCGTGGGGCAGGATGGGCTGCAAGGGGGACACTGTACCTGGGCCCACAAACAGCCTTTACGCGGGGCGAACAAACCCTTTAGGATGTCCCAGGTCACACAGCACTACTCCATCTGCCAGCAGCTTTAAGTAACTTAATCCTTTTCCTGAAGGGCAGTTGCCAGATTCTTTCATAGGGTTTTGAAGTTAAGAAGGCCAGTAGAGATGGATATCAATCATCACTGCACACTCAAAGCTGAAGGCAGCTACCAGGGGTGACAAGTTCCCAAGCCCCACACTTTTTCATTATTTTTTCACTGTTTAAGTGAGAATTTTCATGGTAATTATTTTATTGCTATATTATGTATGCATTATTTTATATTCCTGCAAGGTCAGGTTGGACACAGGGGCTTGGAGCAACCTGCTCTAGTGGAAGGTGTCCCTGCCTGTGGCAGGGGTTGGAGCTGGAAGAGCTTTAAGGTCTCTTCCAACCCAAACAAGTCTGGGATTCTGTGATTTAAAAAAGGAAAAAAAGTACAAAAATTATAATACACCATCAATTACTTGTCTGTAGCATTAACTCAGAAGTTGCAACTAAAATGAAGTTCCAAGAACAATGAAACCCTGTAAAAATATATAGTAATTCATATTCTTTATCTCTCAAAACAAAATAGCAGTCTTGCTCTTCTTTACAGGCAGTATCTCAAGGGAAGAGCTGCTGCAAGGTTTTCTATCATCTGAACTTCATTACTTCAACACGATTAATTAGTATAGCAAATCTGATAATGTGTTAGAAACCTCAAACCAATCAAGCTAATTTAGGGGTAAAAGGAATGAGACTGTACTCTAAGTGTTGTTTCACCAGAGTAGATAATATACACACACCACCTCCAAAGTGGACGTCCTGATTGCTCCAAGCCCCTTCCAGCATTCTACTCTGTAAAACACATGGCATCAAGATGCAGATGGCAATTCTGCCAGCTTATGGTATGCAGAGAGACTGACCTTACGATAGTGGGGCTCCACGTAAGCCCATTCATCCCCCTGTACACTAGAAACTGTAAGAATAGAGCTATTTTTATCCTTTTCTGGTTTTGATATCCTCCACCAGAACCACAGTCTTTAAAAAAGAAAAACAAAACACAGGAACTTTTTAACATAAAAACACTACAAAATTCCTATACTGCAAGAACAAGCACAATAAAGGCATTCCACATTTGTGAGCTCTCCTGTATATGGTACAAACCCAAGAATGACGGGATCTAAACAAGAAATCAGCAAGAAACTTAAATATAAAAGCTTAGTGGATTGCGTTCTGGCACAGTACAGATTTATTTCACATTATAAAGGTCAGATGGAGAATAACTTCCAATTAATGGTTAAGCAAAGCATCAGTTTACAGCTTCTTCCCCTCTCCCCCCTCATATAAGCAAGGGAAAAGGGAACAGAGATTACCCTAATCTCCTGTCATTGACCCAGAACGTGTTGCTAGGCAGGTGGCTGGGACAACTTCCATAGATAAGTCTCTGCAGGGCTCCACTGGATGTTACTATGGATGCCAGTGAAGTACAAAGGTGAATACAGAGGAGAACGAAAGGCAAAGCATCTACTGCAAACAGAATTTAGCTTACTCAGAGAATCTGATGATAGACAATATTGAAGTATGAATTTTATATCATGAGATACTGTGTAATTTAAGAGAAAAAACCAGTTTCCTGGTTAGTTTTCTAATAATAATTAAAAGCCTAAAGCAAATAGTTTTTATTATTTGTAACAAACTGCAGAAATCCCAGGCAAGATGGTATCTCTTATGTGGACTATTCGTATGTCCCACATCACATTTCCAGTTGTGTCAAAAATATTTCTATTGATAATATCCAACAGCCATCAAAAGAAAGATTATGGTTCAAACTAAATAGTCAAACATTATAGATGGAAACAAGACATACGGAAAAACTTTAATTCCTGAGGAATTAATTCACCTGCTGATAACTTCTCAGGATTATGATTCATTCACTTACTGATAGATGGTAGACAATTCAAAGGAAAGACTCATAAGCAGCCTAAAAATTGTAGATCAAGTTAGCATGCAAATAATTCTGTAGCACATTGAAATATCCAGACCTATAAGCAGGATGGTGTGGTCAAGGTCAGGCCTCAGTCCTTTTTCTTAGAATGCTCTAAAGTCAAGTGACAGGAGATTGCAAACACTGACTGACACTATAGGATAAAGAGCGCGATCTGCAGATTTGGTTTTAGGTCTATTTGGTAAAATTAAATGTGTGCAAACCATCTCTGAGACAGGCTTCTGTCAGAATCCAGACTGAGATGTCCACATGAATTAACCCATGAGCAAAAAGGCCTGCATTTACCAGGCAGAGCTAAGCCTAACGTGGAGTTAGCACTAGTGCTAGTGCTGGTCGATACGGACCCACATGCACATCGGTATCGTGTGATACACTGTCCCAGGGACGTGCTTGTCCCTGCTCTTCAGTTTCCACTAATGGACCAGAAATGCCATGTAACCATATAGCAACACTTACATCAGAACAAATAAGAGCAAGTCCAGAATGGATCAGAATCAAACAAAACTATTACTTCATAAAACATTACCCTACACACACTGTTCCCACTGCGAAGAGGAAAATGAGTGAACCAAAATGCAATGGATACGAGGTATGTTTCAGCCACACTACAGGGAAGCACCTACACAGCAATGACAGCATATATGGTCCAGCAGTGCACACATCAATCACAAGGCCCTCTTGGGTCAGAAGCCGCATTTCGCCCTGGCGCCACACAAAGCTGGCACGGGCACAGGAAGCTGCCATTTGGTGCAGGCAGCAGAACTCAAATGGCAGAAATACAGCTAGAGTGGTAATAGTGAATGTGCAGGCAGACACCACCAGCAAGGCTGCTAGAGAAACCTGCATGTCTGCCTGGTGCATGCTGCAGGCAGCTGAGCAGAGAGGAGAGAAAATTAATTCAGAGTCTAACTTTGAAAATGACGTTTATGACTTGAATCCCAAAACAAGAGCAAGGCTGTGTTAAAGGGATGTGGGGTAAGCATATCAGAGTCCTTGCTCTAAACTGCATCCATTAAAACAAAGAACACAATGGAAGGAAAAAAAGTGCTATGCTGTGAATTTCTTAATCTCTGACAGCAGCAGTGAGGAGGGGGTGCACCGGTGCTTGCGCATAAGGAACCGCACAACAGACTAAAGGGATTACCTTCTGTGTCTGTAAGACTACTGGTACTAGGGATTCTCTGCTCTTATTGAATCCTTTTAGATAATAGACCTTCCTATTCAGACTTTGCTCCACCGGTCAGAATATAACATGAGGCAATTAAAAAGAAGTTGTAAGATGCTCCAAGAGACCTGGAAAGTACATGTACTCACTAAATAGCAGTGAAGCAATTCAGCCAGCAGATTCACAGACTAAACATCACTGACAAAAAATGTGTTCTTTCTAGAGAGCAAACTAGTTTTACACAAAATACAATTGAGCTTCTAATGAAGTAGAATAAAACCAGTGTAATCATAGAACTACTTAATTAGGTCATCAAGGAAAATCACAGCAGTTTAACTAAGATACTGGTGCTGTAAACAATGAAAGGAATTCTTCCCATTACCCCAGACAGATTTGCTTTCAGAAGCAGAAGAGGAAACTGCTTTACCTTGCTTTGCGAACATACAGCTGCGGGTAATGCTGATGTCTGGGGCACACAAGCAAGGTGAAGTCTTCATCCACTACTGAACCTGGAGCAGTCATCATCTTTTCAAAGACATCTTCCATGGCCGGCCCTGTGAATGACAAAATTCTGTTAGAAGCCACAGAGAAACTCCATTATGGAAGCTTCTAAATGATCAGCAAACCTGTCTGAGTAAAACAGATTCGAACTTAAACCCCAGATGGTATAATGCTCTTAAGTCTTTTAAGTTAAGTGATGAAGCTGAAGTGACAGTAGTATAAACATGTGAAAGAATTGTTACTGGATTAATTTGCTAATTAATCCAGCATCCCAAACCTGAATAAGCTTCAAAGCAATCAGAAATTGGTAGGATCAAATGCCTACAGAAATACTAGTCTTCTAACCAGTCCTATATGCCACTGGAGAATCTTTTTGTCAGGACTTGTTATGCTGAAGAAAATCTGGCATTTGTTGCTAGGGTGGGTTTGACAAAATCCTTTTTTCAGGTGCTGCTTTCTGTAGTTGACACACCACTGGGAGGTTTTTTAGCGTGACTTGGAACTAAGATGCCTAGAAACTGGCATATGGGGAGAAGGTTCTCGTTCACTTCAAGGAAAGCTCCAAGCAAAAAACTCAGTCGTTAAGTAGACGTCTGGTTTATCACTCTGAATTCAGGCCTGAACTCCACGTCAGGTGCTGCTCTCTGAGAGGTGCATTCTCGATCTTTGTACCTCTGCTCTAACCTCATTTCCTTCCACATCTCCAGCACCCCTCCTGAGCCTCACCAATGCATCCTCTCCCCATCTTGTACTCACTTGGCTAAATAGGAGAAAGAACCCAGTTTCAGTCTCTCGACTCTCTTCAGCCAGATACCTTCACAAGACTTGTAGGAATTTATTTCTGAAATCTTCACTCCTGTTTGGAGTCCTGGCAGTTTCTGGCAAATTTAAAGACTGCAGGAAATGGGTAGGCTGCTGAAGGACTGCTGGCGTGAACATGTGACCACAGAAACCTCTTCCACAAGGTGTGCACTGAAGGATACTTTAAGATTGTGTTCTCTGTATGTTTAAGGAATTGTAAGTCTTCTCTGTATTTTAAAAAGCCACATAAAAGCCCACCCCCACAGTGCATATTAATGACCATGAGGTTTGAGATTGTTCTCATTATTTTAAGAATAAAATCACATTAAATTCTTACCTAAATTCGTCTCAGCTGGTATGAAAAGGAGTATAAACTGCAGCTCTGGTACTGTGATAAAAGCTCTCCTGGACAAATAACAGAACTGTATTAAATCTTTCATCATTACACCCATCAAACAGATACAGCAGCTAGTCTTTTAGTATATAATTTTATCTCCAGTGTCTCTGATCTTCCTTCATGAGTACACATGGCTCAAAAATTAAAACATTTATGGCAAATAAGTTTATATAAAATTCATCTGGACTTTTTTTTTTACTGTTTTTCTACCTTATTTCTCTCTTAATTTCCTAATCCTTAGATTTCAAACATCCTCCTTTTTATCTCTGTTCCCCAGCGGTGAAATATTAAAGATGCCAGATCTCTGCTGGCAGATCTCAGAGCCGGCATCAGGATGCGCTGCCTTGACATGACAAAGTAGCTGTAAACTCAACAGCACCAAAAGCAGTTCACTGTTTATGTAAGGAGATTCTGCACTGTACCAGATAACCTGAGCAATGGTTATACTGGAGCACTGAGCTAACACAGTAATATGTTGTGCTGTTTGCACAATACAAACTACCAATAGATTACCTGGAAATAAGCATACTCCAGAAACATCTACAGTTTTCCAAGCTTCCTGCTCAGTCCTGTGCTTTGATACTTACAAGGAGAAGTTTAGGACAAAGAGAAATCAATCTGCCTTGCAACTGCAGTAGTATTTCTACGGAAAATTATAGTAAAGACACAGCTAAGCCTTAGCACTGTGGGAAGTGCACTGGGAACTAGACCAGCTTGATTTCCAAGCCAGCAGTGCACATTTGATTACTACAGGGTTTTGATTTATTACCTTCTAAGGCTGTTCGGAGAGAGATTTAATTTTGATCCAGTGAACACATTTAGGCATTTTAAATGCACTGCTGCTCCAGATGATGGGAGGAGAATGCACATGCTTAACTACAGAAAGTTACAAATGAACTCACCTAACAATTTCCTGGGGACATCCAGCTGCATATTCTTCTTTTGCCACAAACAGATGCATGAACAATGTATTAAGAGGCTACAAAATGAGGAATGAAAACCTAAACACCATGCAGCTAATATTTATATGTCAACCCAAGCATTAATGTGCACATTTATTTCCAGTGTACATGATCTGCACTGAAAATGAGTAATTTCACATGTAGAGGTAACGTCAAAGCATGTGTGGATAAAGCTATATGATTAAAGGACTTTTTTTTATATCATGATTTGTGCTGCTGTAATATTTTTGATTTACACTCAGGCTTACACTTTTTTGACTGCAATATACATACATGAGATCATATTTAACAGTATCCCAGACTAACAGCATTTTAATTTAACCACAGAAATTAACAACTAAATCTTACCAATGTTTAATTTAACGTTTGGCTGATAAAGACATTCTCAGTAGGTTAAAAAAAGAAAAACCAAACCTAAAAGCTCACATACTTCTCATCCTACTAAAATGCTTTTTCTTTAAAAGAAGTAAGAGAAATTACAAAGTCTTAAGATTACACCATTAGACACATGTAAATAGCCAGGCAGAAACAGGGCAGACTGAAAGGCACCTTTATGTGACATGCCTCCCGTTAACCGGGAAACATGAGCAAAGGAAACCCTGTGCTGGAGAGGAACGTGCTGCTAATTCAGCTGCTGTGTCGTGCTTATCCATTCAAGTGCTGAGTCAGCCAAGGTCTACCTGGACAGGAAATATTGCTACAAAAAAATATTTTAAATGGAAAACCCTATTCAGAGGTATTCTGAATAGTTGAATATTCAACTAAAATGTCCTGGCGAGAGTCACCAATACATTTCATCAACTTTAGGGCAAGAATGATTTTAACACAGCTTGCAGTAATATGGACCAGCACGAAGACAACAGGCTGTTGCAATAAGCATCAAAAGCCATTTCTAAAAACCAGATTAGTCCCTGTTTGGTTTTAAATGCAAAAGGAAGAAGGAAAAAAAATTAAGAGCCTGTTTTGTTGCTGAGGTCCAAGAGGAGGCCCAGGAGGCAAGACTTGGCCTGTAATCGTTCCTGAAGAGCGCTGGTAACCAGGCAATGCTGGAAAGCATCCTCACTTAATCAAATGCTGCCCAAGTCAAGCCCTGACTGAAACCTCCAGGCTACATTATCATTTCTGTGCTCCACAGAAAACACTTGTCAACCAGACTTGTAAGAAATTCTATTTTTGGAAGATCTCAATTTTGTAAAGCACATCTGCACGGATGTAAGCTGCGGTTAACCAACGATATTTCACCTAGTTATAACTCAGAATAGGTTTGGTTCTTCTGTCAGCGCAGCAGCATAAAACATACTGAATCTTCTGTGTGTATATTAGAAAACAAGCTCCATTCTAGAAAAAGAAGAGTCCTTCTGCTTCTTGCCAGTGTTCCAAAGTACCTTCCACTCCCGTTTACCAGCACGCTCCTGACACGCTCGAGCTCTCTTTTTGTGCTTTCTCTTTGTATGCCACTGCACTCTGAGGTCAGCTGCAGCTTTGCTGCAGTCGATGCTGTCGCGCCTGCGGAGCTGACGGCGCGGCACAACCCATGGGAGCAGCTGCAGCTGCACAGCGCGTGAAGTGGCTGTGCCTGCAGTGTGCCCAAACACAAAGTACTGCTCAAGTGACAAAGAAAACAGATTACAGGAAAATTACATGGGTTTTTTCTATCCTCCGTTTGGCTGTAATAATTTTGCTTCTTTAACAGCGTTTCCAAATACAATTGCTGCATTTGTCAGCTTTTCTGCAAGCCGTTGCTTAACGTCTCCCAGAACATTAGAAAACTGATGAACAAACTGCCTAGAGATAATTCAGTACTGCCAATACCTTATTATGGCATGTGCTGCCTGGCTTTTGAGTGTTTACAGTTAACATTGTCCATCTTTTCTCAACAATCACAGGATTTAGTTCCTAGCTGGACTCAATGAGGGGCAGCATTTGAATCCTAAACTTCTAAGTGCCTGTTTCTAGTCCATAATTCCTAAGAGTAGTTCATAAACTTGACGGAGGAGCCTGTATGAAAACTGGCACCACACAAAACAGAGCAGAGCCATCTCCACACGAGCATGTCAGCGTGGTCCTCCTCCCAGTGTAAGTCACTACCCTTCAAGCAGGGTACACTCCTCATCCCCTATTCCTTCTCTAAAGCCATTAAATTTGCATTCAATTCTGTAAAATAGCAAAAATTTATTCCAAGAGGTGAAAAATGAGGATTCCAGTTCCCTTACAGCAAGAGGACCTCAGAACAAGGACTCTACCCCTCAGGTAAATGTTCTGTTAGATAACATCAGAGATTTTTGCATGAAAAATACTGGTGACAGCTGTGATTCACACTGCTCTCAGTGCTAGCATAGTGCACGTCCTGCACGTGTCTGGCAAAGAAAAGACTTGTCTTCCCCAACAGCCATCCTTGTAGTTACCTTCAATTACTCTAGTGGCAAAAGGACAGGAACTCATGGGCTTTTGAGCACCTGAGGGTTTAGTAAGGAATCTGATGATCACTTTCTTCAACCTAAATGCCTTGGATCTACCTAACATAGATTTTAGATGCCACTACCTTAAATGAAAGCTCACCTAAAATCATAGAATCATAGAATAGTTAGGGTTGGAAAGGACCTTAAGATCATCTAGTTCCAACCCCAATCACACAATTTACTTACAGTGCAGCTGTTGTTAATGTAGTTTTTGTGTAGGAATGATTCCCAATCAGACTGATCAGTGATATTCCAATTTGGGTAGTCCAGAAAGACAGCATGGGCTATAGCCCCATTCTTCTCATTGCAGAGGGTCAAAGCCAGGTTTGCTCTTTCTCTGTGAAAACAATTTAATTTTGCAGAAGCTGAAGAAACTACACTGAGAAAAGTGACTGTTGATTCAGCCTGTTAGAATCACAAAATTAACCATGTTCAAAAGTGCTCCTAGGCTTGGGCCTCAATAAAACTTCATTACCTACATCCCAACCTGACATTAGAGCTTCAATTCCAAATATTTATTTTGTGTATGCTGGCATTTTAACAATTCATTACTATGATGAAATATTACAACATTTTTTCAAACCCTCAATAACTATGAATTTGATACACAACACTTAAATGCTCCCTCTTTCTGTATATGTCTTCACTAGCCTGTTTGTCACGCAGGTAGCGGGAATCTGAGATGATTACCGGTCACCCTCAGTGACCCATCAGCATTTCACACAATCCATCTCTGCTGTTCATCACTGCACAGAGGGTTCATCACTATTTCCCGTGATGAAAATATGGTAACAGAGGACTTCTACAAGCACCAATTTCTGCCATGCAAGCAGCTAGGTTACAGATGCCAAAACACAGAGAATATTGGGTATCTTGGGGGCATGAAAAGATGAAACACTTTGAAACATAATTTATGGCACATAGAGGCTGTCTCGCAAGTTAGAATAGCAAAATGGCAAAAAATAACCAATGGCAAAAAATAACCAATTCCTTACATTAAGTGGAAACTGGAAGACAAGGAAAATATTTCAACAAAGACAGGAAAAGAAAAGAGAATGGTCATGGCCACAGAGTGACTAAAATCCCCAGCCCTTCTATTTCTATCACCCTTCAAGAGGCAGAAGAATTCTATTAGATGCAGCAGACATCAGACATTGCAATCTGATGGTTTCGTCAGGTATCACTTGGAAGTATTTCTCCTGAACTTGTGTAAAAAGGAAGCTAGCATGGAGTCAGATGTCATCCACCACGCTGCAGCAGCACTCCAACTTCGCACACTCGCGCGTGTTGAGGCAGAGAAGAGATGGAAGCAGATTTTCTGTCCCGTTTTGTGACCAGCATAAAAAGCCACACCATGCAAAGGCTCAGAATGGTTTCTGCCATTTAACACAATTTCTTGAAGTTTCCTGCAAGAAGAGTAATATAATGTCCCAAAAATACTGTTACTTACAACAGGTACGCGATATCAATTCTTCCAAAAAGGACATCTGTAGAATTGCTGAAGAGGCCGATAATGTCCGAGACATCACGTGATTCTGTTCTTCTGGCACTGATCACTCCTGTGTCTCCTCTGGAAGAGGTTTCTGCAGTCATCTTGCAGGCTGCAACAAGAAAGAAAGAAAACCTTGCTGCTCTGGCAGATCCCACTGCAGTCCACTGTGCAATGTAGCTGAACTGATCCTTACAAAAAAGCTGAAGCAGCACAATTCAGGTGGATCCCCGTACACCTCCACATAAATCCATACTGCATGCATAGACATACAGCATGCCAACAGTGCACATGTAGAAATACAACAGGCAATCATCACTCCTATTGTACGCATTGTACATGCTACACAGAAAATAAATGTCTTTAAAAGGCTACAAATTGCTTTTATATTTACTAATTTATAGGCATTTGCATGCTCTCTATCAAAACAGTGCCCATCATTAAAATAATTTCAAACTTAATAGCTGTAAGTCTACAGGGTTGGGAGGATCAGCTGCAAACAATCAGGGTAAGAAAGTCCTGGTGACATTAAACAGCAGTTTCAGGTGAGTTAAACATATTTTGTACAAAACAGCACCTTAAATTTCTTTCTATGTCAACGGCAATGCTTAAATTTCAGGAGGAATTGAAAGATCTGCAGCTTTCCTGCCCACAGGAAAAATGTTGTTGTGGTTCCACATTCACACCATTTGCCAGGTCAACGGGATTTACTGACCTTACAATTTTGGAACATACAGGGGCAACAGCCCACCCACGCCTGTCAACTAACAACTCAGTCATCTTTCACCTGTGTTGTGACACAGTAGCATAGCCTCTTGTGATATAATTGAGAATTGGGCGTGTGAAGCACAAACTGACCAACACAACAGCTTAATGCAATTTCTTAAATAGACTTGCACAAAATATAGCATTACTAGCTCAAAAGAAGTCTAAATAACCAACATACCTACGCTAGCAGAGCACTTTTACCAACTTACCAAACACAACAGCCATTGCTAACAGTGGCTCCAGGTATTAGGCTCCACAAATCCCAGCTCAAATGGGATAATCCTGAACTTCATGCTTTTTAAATACAGAGAGAATCACATGCACAGCTCCATCCTTCTCCCACAACCAAGACACTGTTACAGGTAACAGCACCTCAGTCATGCCTCAGACGTTTGCAGAGAGGTTTCAGAACCAGCCTGAGGCAAAATGTCCTCTACAGGTTTTAATGTGTGCACTCAGCAGAGTTGTGGTGATGTAGAAAGAACCAGCTGGGCTAGAGAACACTTATCACTGAGTATAGCAATAACACCCACAAGATAAACCCCCCTGTACTAGCTTGTGTAACAAGCTTCTCAAACATCTGCAGTAGGAAGGTGTATATATAAATACGTGCATTTTTTCCCCAGTGGAGTGGAAGGCAGCTACACCCAGGGATAAACGACAGGCGATTCTTAAAATGAGCAAAGAAACAGCCAAATAGTTCCCTTCCACATTTCATTCAGTAACTGCAAGCTGTGAAAGTACAAAATAGTTGGTTGTTTTTTCTTAATACCAACTGCATCTGTCAAAATAAATGAGAATTTTAAACTGTCATTCACAAACTGTGGTCAAGCAGTAAAATTACCTCAACGGAGGAAAAGTTTGCCTCATTTCTGTGTTCAGTTATTTAACTTCATGCATTGAGAAGATGTCACCCCTTCTCCACTGCTCCCCTTAAAGGCCCTCAACACTAGTGCAACCAGAAAGCAGCATTTACACATTAAAAATGTACCGTTTCCCTGAGAAAATGCACTCTCCCTACAGCAACTGCTGCGTTGCTGCTACGGGAGCAGCAAACCAGAGACGAGCCGTGGCTGCACAAGCACGTGAAGAACCGTTCCGCCTCCGGACCAGCTCTGGCGCCTGAACAAACACTGAGAGCGGGGTGGGATTCCCGTGGTGTGCTCTGTCAGTCTCCGGCCCGAAGCACACCGAGTGTGCGCTGACCCCCGCTGCGCGCCCCAGGAG
>NW_009930200.1:318-5488 GCF_000696875.1 Nestor notabilis | reverse complement strand
CACTGCAGCAACCCGGAGCCGAGCTGCTGCAAAGTCTCCAACTGACACGGCACCCCTAAAATAGTCCTGATTTCATCCCTGAAAGGATTTCCTGGCTTTGTGTGTCTTAACTAGCCTTGGCCATTTTTTGTAGAATAACCCTATTATTCACAGCTCCGAGGGTACAATCTGCTAAAGTCACTTAATAAATAAAAAAAAAGAAGAAGAAAAAACCCTTCAAAGGGCGTGAGAAATAAAGGCAAACAAACAATTGTCTGTAGCTCTCAGCTCCCCTTGATCGTGGATACCCGCTTCATTAACAGCACAAGCATTATAGTCTTAAAACTGGAAGCTTCAAGATGCGTGATAATACTGCAAAATTAATTTGGGAGGGGGGGAAGCAAGTGGATCTGAAGGTTAATGACTATTTTTTTTTAACAAGAAAATGAGACTTTACTCAGCACAACTTAACTCATAACGAGTGGCGTGGTTATCCCTCTGAATGTATTGCTTTTAATCGACTTGGGCAGGTATTTAAAGACGCAGAGAGCTGCAGGGGGGTGAGTAAAGAGTGGGGAAAAAAGAAATAAGACCACAAACCCCCCCCCGAACCAACTCAAATAGTGATTTTCAGCTTGAAGTTTGGGAGCTCAGCCCTGCACTGATATGTTTTAACCTCACGGCAGCGTCTCCGCTTTCCCGGTTACCTCGTGGTGACCCCTTGGAAGGATCCTGCCGATTCCCAGTGGTCTGGAGACCACAGGTTGGAAACCACTGGTTTTGCATAAAGTTCTCGGGCACAGGCTTAGGTCGGCTCTTAGCAAATTGTCGAAGGGTGATGTGTACTGCATAAATTAAAACATCATGTCCCCTCGCCATGTGAAAGCATTATTAAAAGAAGCATAATAAGGGATTTCCACCATGTTATCAAGCGTACAAAGAAAACTCCGAATGGGAGGGATGGCTGTCATCGGGGTAGAACAAGCTGGGATTTTGGAGAGGCTTGAGAAGCGCTTTGAATAGCCCGTCAGTTGGACAAGGATCAGCGCTGACAATAGCCAGGCTATATGTGGTATGGCCTGTTAACATACAGCAGCAATCATTAAAGGCCTCATCCTGACAACAGGGCCCTTGGCCATGGTAGTGGCTTCAGGAGACACCCCAAACCCACAGGGGTGGCTTTGCCCTGCTGAGATGCAGAAGCTCCCCGAAATCATGGAGGGCTTAATCCTGACCCCCTTTTCCATCGACACCTCACATCCACACACTGCTATGACTTGCATCTCCAACAACTATTTACAAACTTAAATGCCATTATGGTTGATGGAAATCAATGTCTAGGTGCTTTTGTGCCATCCCACAAAAACACTGTGGAATTAGCTACGAGGCCCAGCAGACATGTCATGGAGGAGCCATAGGTTAGTGCCATGCTTAACCTCAGCCCACCATCCTTCATGAAATTTATATTGTGAAGGTACTAAATATGAGAGTAGACTCTAAGACTGTCTGTGGGGAAGAGACTGTGTTATTATTTCATGTGTACACAGAGAGCTGAGCATAATGGGGTTTTGCAAGGCTGGGTTGGATGGGGCTTGGAGCAACCTGCTCTAGTGGAAGGTGTCCCTGCCCGTGGCAGGGGGTTGCAACTGGATCAGTTTTAAGGTCCCTTCCAACACAAACCATTCTATGGTTCTCTTATTCTGCCTCAGCCTGAAGGCTCCAAACCTGGATGCAACATAAATAAACAACATGATTGTGCAAACACTGCATCAACAGGAGGGCAGGTGGGCAGAACTTGCAACCTCCAGGCTCTGAATTTCAGGGGGCAGCTGAAATAAGCAGACTAATAGGTTTGATGGGAATTCTCACCTTACACCACTAAATACACATGAATGATAATGCTTTTGCACGCAGTATTTTCTGCCCATCACCATGATTCCCAGCAGGAGGAAAGGACGAAGAGGTGCTGTGGTCCCCATCTGACCGGAATTTGGGATCTGGTCCATAGGTGCATCACCAAAGCCCCATCCACATGGGGATGGGAATTAAAGTAGTTGTGCTAAGGGCAAGTGGGAATCACTGCACTATGAACTGGTCAATCCTCTCCCTTTCCATGTGAAATCTCTTACTTCAAGCCTGAGTTACAGGAGGCATTGCTGCCTGGCACGGCCGTATGTGGGGTGCTGGCTCCAGAGCAAAGCATATCACAAACATGCCTGTGGACTTGTAACGCATTTCCACAGGGTCTTAAGTCTATTGCGAAATGCACTGTGGAAGAAATAACTTCCCAGCAGAAGTGCTTAAGCTGCAGAAAGGAAGCGAACGGAGTGGTGAGAGGCGGGATGGGCAGCGTTTCCCCTTTTGTTTTGCTGCAGATCTTCTGATGGGGAGCAAAATCCATGGTACTATTTTAATATAAACATTGCTTTGCAAGCAGAATTTGTCTGAAAACCAGAAATACCACAAAGTGAAAGTTCCCTGTGAAAGTGAACACAGTTTAATAAGATCGCTGTGATTTATTGATGGTCTGAGCAGTGCCTGCTAACCCAGCCCTGCAACTGTGTGCACCCAAAATCCTTGCCCACCATCTTGATGCCACCATCCATAAACCCCCCCCCCCCAATCTGCAACCAGGATGCGAATATGTACTATCACCCTCAAATGTATTTTATTTGTACCCAGCCCTGTGGTGTTATCGCTGCTGGAAGCTGATGGACACCTCTCACAATGGTACAAAATCATTCTCCAGCGATACCGAGCGATTACGGCGCACAGTGCTGATATTGCCATCGTCCCAAATCCAATGTTTTATCAGGCAGTTTGGCATAAACACTTTGGACCTGATGTGGAACGCCTCGATGGAAATATTGCTTGTGTAAAGTTTGCACAAGGGTGGTATAAACGTGGTGTGGCAAATGATGTTTATATGCCCATGCACACACTATTTATTTTTGTGTTTTATATGTATATATGTGCATCGTCATATTGATTTATGCAACGTATTTCTCAGAAGGAAAGTATGTTTTTTGTTGCTGTTTTTCATAAGAGAGCAGTTTCTATTCAGGGTTCACTCATATAAAAGCTGAGATGCATTATATGGTGTGAAAAATACTGCTTAACAGTTGCTCACTGGACTTTGTAAGATTCAGGTAACACAAACTGAGGTGTGTTACAGAGAAAAGTCACTTCTAAGAGGAAACAGGACATACTGACAACATCATTGACACTGCTGAGAAGCAGCAGAGGGGTACTTTAGCCCTCACTAACACGCATTCCCTTTGCTGCAAGGCTTTTCTCTGTGCTCTAGAACTTTCAAAATGACGTGTATCATTTACCTATATAAATAAATAAAATTTTAAAGCCGACAAATAAATAAATAATAATAAAAAATAATCAAACCAGCAACATGTTTAAGCACTTAAGTCCTTTTTTTCACATTTCTTATCCATGTTAAAGCTCTGGGAAGGGAAAAAACAATAAATCTGAGTGGCCTTTTCAGCCAGAAAAGCAGCCCAGCTCTGTACCTAGGCTCAAGACTGGCAAGGCGGGCACGGGAACAGGTGCAGGTTTATTACTGCTCCTCTGGCATCATGTGTGTTGTGCTGAATTCATCTGCAAATCTCTTCTGCAACTCTTGTTTTCAACACAGTTCAAGCACTGCTGACCCAGAGCGCACAGGAGGCGTATACAGAGTAGTAAAGTTTTCCATCACAAGTTTTCCTAACTCTGTTTTCTGCTGTAAAAATTACCCTTTCAGCCCTAAATTAGGTATTTAAAATGTGGTAAGGTCTATGTTCTTCGTAGAAAGGACAGGCACTACTACAGCTATTTTAGAAACCCCGCTCTAATCCCATTAACTTTGAACTAAATGAAATTTTAGGGAATAAACAGTAATACCCCTCCACTGTGATTAGTAACTTCCCACATCTCTGCCTTTCCTAATTTTACAGACAACTTCATAACATGCAAGGAGTGAGTTATAAAGATTTAAAAGTTGGACTCGACGATCTTATGGGTCTTTTCCAACCTAAATGATCCTATGATTCTGTAACAGCCCTGTGTATACATGCAGAGGTTGGTTGTAAGAACTCAAATCTGCACAAGAGCCAATGCTTCTGCCTAAAGAAGTCACTAAAAAATCCCAGAGGGAAGCATACCCGGTCCGGTTTGCTTGCTCTGCCTTTCCCAGTGCCTACAGCAAAAGAAACGTGTTAGTCCCAGCTCCTGAAATATTTTTCTTTGGGAAGGCTTTATTACTGTAATTCACTGACCTGCCGCATTGTAAGCCCTGGCAATAGAGATCCCTGGGGTGGGCACCCTGCGCTGGTATCGGATCTCTCTGGAGAAGCTGGTTTTTTATGCAGAAGAGAAGGATTTCTTTTTAAAACCAGAAGTGTAATCCGTGTGGGCTGCCTGTCACAATCACTGCTCTCCTCTCTTAACAGCAGGGAGAAGGTGAGACCATCCTCTGCTCACCCGACTGTTGTGTGAACTTCTCTACAGGGCTGGGATGGTTTCCAGCGGGTAACCCCCGGCACAGCCAGGCACGATGCACAGGTGGCCCTTACAAAGCCTTTGGATTCCTGGAAAAACATATAAATCACGACACCGCCCCTCGTACGGATGCCCGACCCCTTCGTTAACTTCTTGGATGAAAAGGTTATTTCTGAGCCTATGGAGCAGGTGTACGTATGGTTGTGAAACTCGCAGCAAAGACACACAGAGCGTATTATTTCTCCCTTAGAAAACTGCAAATCCAAGCTTGGAGATTCCCCAGCCCGGATCCCCCCTCATCCAGGAGGAAATAAGCATTTCCTTACAGATACTCAATTTATTATTATTATTATTTTAAATCCTCTTCAGATTCAGCTTGCCACTAAATATAGAAACTCTTGGAGCCGCACAAAACATGCATCGCCCCACAGCTGCTCATTTGCAATTTGTTCTGCGCTTTGAAAATCTCTTTAACGCCACAAATAAACTTTGGGAAAGTTACATCCCAATAAACAATGAGGTGTTGTTTAAAATTACATGTGCTGCTGTATTATTAGGTCTCTACCGACACTACAATTATCTTTTTGAAGCTGGCAATAACGCATTAGCTGTGCAGTCAGACGCAGAAATAGAGCGGTGGATAAGCCCTCTGCCATTTTTATGAATGGAAAATATTTTAACAGATTGTTTCCACTTT
>NW_009930200.1:0-287 GCF_000696875.1 Nestor notabilis | reverse complement strand
CTCTCCCCAAAATGAGTCCCCTCGACGAGTCTCTTTCCCCACGTCGCTTTAATATCCATATATATTATCCATACATTGCGATAGATGATTAACCGACTCCCCCTTCCCTCCACCCCACCGCCCCGAACAATACATATACTTATTGGATTAACTACTCAGTCCTCGCTGGGAAGCAAAGCGGTATCCATGAGCTCTCGCTTTTATTTGCACGTACAGTTGTAGGTCTGTGGCACGGCAATAAAATAAAAAACCAATAACAATGATAATAAAAAAGGTGAATAATCCCT
>NW_009930199.1:332-2531 GCF_000696875.1 Nestor notabilis | reverse complement strand
GACCCCTCCCTGCTTGGAGGGGGATGGAGAAGAGGATCCTCCGCATGCCGGGCGGGGAAGAGGATTTGCGGTGAATACAGTGTTATTGACTGAAAATCAGTCAAACCTTGACTCCCCCCCTACCCCTACCCCCTGGAAGCGCGTTCCTTTCGGTGAATATTGGAAATGTTTTGTTCTTACTATATATCGGGAAAACTGTTTATGTCATGAACGTTAAAATTGCTGGAAATCTCAATACTGTCTTTATTTTTGTATATCGTATTTATAAAAAAGAAAAAAATGACCTCTACTTATGCATGCTAAATTATTCCCCAGGTCCTCCCCCCTGCGCGGCGGGGTGGAAAATAAACGGCGTTTTGTACTTGAGAGGTATGAGCGCTCTATGAGGAGGGAGGGGAGGATGCTGGGCTAACCCCGGCCGGGGGGGTGCCTCTGCTCCGGATGGGGAACCGGTTTCTAACACCAATTTAATTTGGTGCCGTATCTAACATCGCCGGGGGTCTTCCTGAGACAGGGGAGGAATCGAGATGGATTCACACACCCCCTCCCTCTGCCCCGGGTTTGGTTTTGCTGCTTCGCCCCTGCTCCACGAGCAGAACAGTGTGTCTCACCCCGGTACTAGGGAGTGGGGATGGGGGGAGCCCAGGCACCAACGGGGCTTCTCTTACCACCTCCCGGCCCGGGGCTGGTTTCCAGCTGGCAAAGGAGCGAGGTCCCCTCCCGCCCTCTCCCGTGCTGGGGATGTCCCCCCTCGGCTTCCCGGTGGCCGCTCCGGCAGTGAAGCGCGGGCTCTCCACTAACGGCGGGATTTACCTTGCCAATAAATTTGCGGATCAATTCATCCTTGTCACCGCAGCTCTTCCCCAAATCAATTATAAAGAATTTAAATATAATCACTGGCTCATCCCCACCAGCTCGAGGCCACGTCTGGCAATTCATCCCTGCTCATGAGTTACGGCGCGGCTCAGCTTCCGCTCCCGCGTAGGGGCGCGGACGGATCCGCACATCCCGGCTTCCACCGCTCCCTGTATAGGCCCTGAGGATGGGGAGCTCTGAAAATCGGAGCGTTCCCACTCCCACAAGCCTTCAATACATATATATGATTTTTCTGTTTTCTTAACCCGCGTTAGCCTTCCACAAGAGAACAGCACTGCCCCTTTAAACAGCTGCTATAAAAAATCCGAGCCGCGAAACACGGAGTGCGGGCGCAGGAGATTCTGGACTGGGATTACGCGCAGGAAAAGCGCTCCCCACCGTGAAGAGCTTCAGGTGGTGCCGCCGGAGGTGGCATCTAGAGACAACGCGGTTATTGCCTTACCGGCCCTGCACACCGGGGTCAGTCATAAATCTGGATGGATACCGTATGTCAAAACGCTTGGTCGGGATAAACGTGATTTAGGCTCGATGTGTACCTCACCCTTGTGCGCACACAGTCGCGCCTCAGGCTCTGATTTCAATTTGTAAACGATTTCCTTTCGGCCGCAGGTTGTAGACAATTTAAGGCTATTGAAAAATAAAGGTATTCGTCGCGCTCCGATTTTCTACGCCGCTGCTGCGGCTGCATCTTCGCGGGTGAAGGGCCGCGCAATGCCTGAGCAGAGGCCGCGCAGGCTCCTCTGCCCTGAACCCGACCACGTGTCCGAATCAACCACTTCCAGCAGGATTTACCTCTTGCCTACACCTTAAATGATCTAAACCACAGCGGTCTGGAGTACGCATTGTTATCTTTAAAGTTGTTATTATTATTAATAGATCACACCCCAAAAAGATCCTCCCTCAGTCATTATTTTCCAATTAAATACCCGTTAATTAAACTGCCAGACGTGAGCCACCGGGCCAGAAGTATGCTGTATACCCAAGAGGTGTGTGTCCAAATGTGTCTCAGCCCTATGAAAACCGGCCTCGCCGGGGTCCGGGCAACTGCTCACGGACCCTCTATCAAAGTCCTACCGGTGTATTGTGTCTGTCTCAATAAAATTAATCTCTTTAAAGCCCAGCGTCTCACAAGAATACCTTCAGTGTTCCAGACTACAAGGGCAAATATGTTTTTCAGATTCTGGTTTTTATGGACGGATTAAAGTTTATTTTCCATAATAGGGCACCTAATAAAACTCATAAAGCTCTGTCAGTCTTACAGCTGGTGGCCTCATTTAACACTTTCACTTCGTAAATCATTTTACAACTTACCAGGTGTTTCCA
>NW_009930199.1:0-267 GCF_000696875.1 Nestor notabilis | reverse complement strand
GAGGTGGTTCCAAAACTGAGAGGAGAGGAGGGGTGAAGAGAGCAAGGAGGCGGGGGGAGAAGAAATTAAAGTCATTTAAAATATCGATCGGGTCCTTCGGCGGTGGGTGCGTTTGCGCTGTCGCTTGGAAGGGCTTCAAAGAAGGTGTTGGGTCCCCACGGGGGAGAAAAGCCTTTTAATCGGGATTTCCCACGCTCTTTTGAAGTGGGGAGGCTCGTCCCCACGTGCGGCGCAATCAAAGGCTCCGGGTGATTAGCGGAGCCCGGG
>NW_009930198.1:5266-8977 GCF_000696875.1 Nestor notabilis | reverse complement strand
AGTGCCGCCTGAAGGCCACCACCTGCCTCCAGAGGGTCAGGAGCCGGCTGTGCTCGTTGCTGAAGTAGGTGTTGAAGGTCTGCTCGTGGGGTGCAGTGATGTTGGTGCCAGACCGCGGTCGTGGGGTCCCTCCCCATGGGGCCACCTCGGGGGGGCATCCCCACCTCCCCTGGCCCCGCATCCCTCTTCCCTTTGGTCTCCAAATCTTTCTGCAACACCCCCCGTCTCCACAACCATTATCCCCATGGTGCTCCACAGCCCCCACCCCAACTTCCTTCCTCTCTGCAAGGTAAGGGTTGGGGGACTCATCACCCTCCCACCATGTGCCACATTCCCTGCACCCCCAAATTATTCTCCATGCAACATTCCCTATGGTCCTGCATTCCTCCCAGTGGTCTCACATCCCTTTCCATGCCACATCCCTTTCCGTGCCACATCCCTTTCCGTGCCACATTCCTGCATCCCTCTGCCTTGCATCCCCTTCCCATCCCAATCTACATTTCCTGCACCCCCAAATTATTCTCCATGCAACATTCCCCATAGTCCTGCATCTTTCCCAGTGGTTCCACATCTCTTTCCATACCACATACCTTTCCATACCACACCCCTGCATCCCTGTGCCTTGCACCCCCTTCCCATCACTTGCCACATCTCCTGCACTCCCAAATTCTTCTCCATGCAACATCCCCCATGGTCCTCCTGGTGGCCCTACGTCCCTTTTCATACCACATCCCTGCATCCCTGTGCCTTGCATCCCCTTCCCATCTCAATCTACAATCCCTGCACCCCTAAATTATTCTCCATGCAACATTCCCCATGATCCTGCATCTTTCCCAGTGGTTCCACATCCCTTTCCATGCCACATCCCTATCCATATCACATCCCTGCATCCTTGTGCCTTACATCCCCTTCCCATCACAATCTACATCCCCTGCACCCCCAATTTCTTCTCCATGCAACATCCCCCTCACATCCCCACATCCCTTTCCCTGCTGCATCCCCACATCCGTCTCTCCCTGCTCCTGCTCCCTGTGGGATCCCTGTCCCCCCCAGACCTCCTCCTCGCGCCTCCACTCGGCCTCACGCTGCTCCAGCTCATCCCGTGCCCGCGCCCAGTCGGTCGTCAGCTTGCGGATGTCCTCGCTCAGCGCCGCGTTGGCCACGTTGGCTTGTTCCAGCTGCTCCCGCAGCATCGAGTTCACCTGCACCAGGCTGGTGCTCCTGGGGTGTGGGGAATGGGGGGGTCACACAAGGCCAAAGCATCACCCCAAGGGGTTCGACAGCTCCTCAGGGACCCCCCGCTCACCTCTGCTGCTCCTCCTCCAGCCGGATCAGGGCATTCTCCAGCTCGTTGCTGCTCTCCTCCTCCGGCTGCAAGCTGCTCACATCCAGCTGGCTCTGCAGGGACAGCATCTCACTCAGCACCACCCTAATTTGGGGGGCGGGTTCAGGGCAGGGGGACCCCCTAAATCCATCCCTCACCGTCAGCCTCTCCTGCTCCAGCTCTGTCGCCTTCTCCAGCAGCTGCTGCTACCCTTCACCGCATTTCTTCTTATACTGCAACACCTGGATGGAGGGAATGGGGGGGGTGACACCGAGACGGGGGTCCCCAAAACATCCTTGTGTCCCCTGGGAAGGGTTTACCTTGGCTTGGAGCTTCTGCACCAGCTGGGCCTGGCGCTGCTGGCCCTCCTGGTATGCCTGCAGCTTGCGCTTGTAGGCGGCTTGTTCCTCCTCGAGCAGGCGCCGCAGCTCGATGTTGTGCTGCGCCAGGCTCCGGCTCTCCGCCGCATCCCGCTCGCCCGTCTCCAGCCGCAGTGTCTGCTCCAGCTGGGATGTGGGAGAGGATTGATGTCAGGACACCCCCTGAATCCATCGGGATGCTAAACCCCCACCAGCACCCTCTGAGCATCCCCCGACTTCACTCGCAACACCCAGTCCCAGACCAAGCCATCGCTTCTGGGGGTCCTACACAAACTATCTAAGACCCCCCCGAATTCTGCATCCCCCGCTTTTGCACGCACAGGGAAGAACAGGAAATTTTGGGGGTGCTTTCAGAAATAACCCAACTTTGAAGCTGGGGGCTCAGCAAAGCCCCAGCCTGGTTTGCACTGGGATAAAGGAACCCCAGGTGCAGCCACGGTGATTCTCTTTGGGGTATTATCCTCATATTTGGGGTATTTTATGGATAACCAGACACAAATGGAGGGGCTGCCCCCCAAATTCCTGGCAGGGCCCCAACTGGGGTCTCTCCAGGAGCCACATTCAGCATCTGGCCGCTGCCCAAGGCTCTTTTTAATCCCCCGTTGCCACAGTGAAGGGATGTGAAGGTGAAGGATGCCCACGGCAGGGGGTCCTGCTTCCCAAAAAGCAGCAGGATAAACAAAATGGGGATGAGGATGCTTTGTGCATCCCACAGGACAAGCCCTGGCAAGCCAGGATAGGTCTGGACAAGCCGAGTCTGAAATTCCCATTGCTGACACATTACAAGATGCCACAGCATCTCCAGCTCCCAGCATGGGGAATGCAGAGGTTCCAGCTTGGATTGCTGTGAGTTTTGGGGTGAAAAAGGGTGGTTTTGGGGTTATTGGGACTTACCCTTTCACTGATGGCGTTGTACTTAATGGCCAACTCATCGCGCTCGGCCCGGCTCTGGGCCAGCAGGTCCTCGACACGGGACAGCTCCTGCTGCAGGATGCGGTTCTCCTCCTGGAGGGACAGCAGCGAGGACATGGCCCCCGCTGCGGGACCGGGACCGGGCTCAGGGTGGCTCCGGGAGCAGCAGGACACGGATCCACCTCCGGGATGGAGCCAAGACACTACCAAGAGCCGCTTTGTTCCACCAGTGAGGAAGGGGCTGAGCCTGCCCCACGCATCAGCTGAGGCCATGAAAAGCATATTCCCCCCTCCAGCTGCAATGGGACCCTTAACATGCACTGGGAAAACTGCTGCAGCTTTCCACTGGAAACTTGCTGCGATCACAAACCACTGCAGATCTGCAGTTGCAATCACAAGAGGGGTGCAGGTTTATGTGTGTGACCCCAAAGGCTCTGCACATTTGCTACTGCAACCACAAAACTGCTGCAGATTTGCAGTTGCAACCATGAAACTGCTGCATGTTTGTATCTGTGATCACAAAACTGCTGCAAGTTCATAGCTGCGAATACAAAACCGCTGCAGATTTATTATCGTGATAGCAAAACCCCTGCAAATTGGTGTTTGCAGCAACAAAACCACTCCAGATGTGCAGCTGGGATCACAAGGGAGCTCTAGGTTTATAGCTACAATCACTAACCTGCTGCAGATCTGCAGCTGCAATCACACGATCACTGCAAATTCAAGTTTGTGATCACAAACCCACTGCAGATTCATAGCTGTGAGCTGCAGATCGGTGTTTGCCATCACAAAACCACTGCAGATTTAGAGCTGCAGTCGCAAAACTGCTGCGAAGTTGCAGTTCTGATCACAAAATACGGGTTTGTGGTCCCAAAACCACTTCAGATTTGCAGCTGCACTCACAAAACCGCTGTGAATTTGTGATCACTGGGGCGCTGCATCTCCCCAGCTGCTGTCCCAAACCCACCTCAACCGCAGCAGCAGCAGCGATGCAGCCGCTGCAGAGCTGCTGTTTCCCCTCCCCAAAGCCCCACTTGCAGTGGCAAAACCCGCTGCACAAGTGCCTTTTGCAACCACCGACCTGACCCACCCCCT
>NW_009930198.1:4582-5237 GCF_000696875.1 Nestor notabilis | reverse complement strand
CGCCCCCGCCAGCCCCCGCCGTGGGGGGGACACGGAAGGGACAATGTGGGGACCCCACCTCAACCGCAGCCTCCGGCTCGCTCATGGGCTCCTCACGGGTGGCTGCCGAGCCCTTGGCACCCCTTTGTTGCAGGCTCCTTGCTCCAAAACCCCCTTCCCGGGAGCTTCTGGCGCTCCGTGTCTGAGAGAGGAAAGCGGATGCGTGGTCGGGATTAGCCCGAAATCCCGGCCTTTGCCTTCCCCTTCCCTGTGTGACGGCGGGAGCAGGGACCCTCCTCTTCCTGGCTGCCTCAGGGGTCCCAATGCCTCCAGCAACATCCCTTTAACATCCACCACCACCAATCCCCCCATCCCCGCAGGGATTTGTAACTAAAATCCAACCAAGGAGGCTCTTGGCAAGGGGAAAATGATCCAAATGACATAAAATACTAAACCCCACCAATCCCCGTGCCCAAAATGAGCGGAAACGTACTTACGTTGCAGCGCTGTCCCCCCCGGCAGGATGGTGCTGGCTCCCACCAGGGAAAGGAGCTCCTTGGAGAGAGCCCTTTCCTTAAGCCCTGGCTCTCATTAAGCTCATTAAAGCCCCGGGGCTTGCTCTGGCAGGAAAAGCCGCAGGGAGGGGCGTGCGGGGGTGCTACGAGGCCAAGATGCA
>NW_009930198.1:367-4548 GCF_000696875.1 Nestor notabilis | reverse complement strand
CCCCCCGGAGCCTCCACAGCCACCTCGGGGCAGCAAATTTACACACACACACAACCCCCGGGGTAATGAAGGACTTTGTGCCCCCATCGGGCAGGAAAAGCTGTGGGTAAATCCCCAACACCATGGGCTGGAGTATCCCAACTCCTGAACTAAATCCCAGCTCTGACCCACAGCTCATCGCTGCCCCAAAAGCTTGGGGAAGCATCCGGAGAATTGGAGATGAACAGGGAGGGGGGCACAGTGAAGGGATGGGATTTATGGCATTTCAGGTCCCCGTCTCGAGGCTCCCCCAGGTGTGGGGATGCCAAAAGCCTCCTTTTCCCCCCATTTCTTTCCTTACCTTCCTCTCCTGGAGCCTTTCCCAACCATAAAGCCACTGCTAAGCAACGAGTGTCTGTTGTGCTTTGCCATCCAACACGGTCTCCTCGACACCAGCAAGGAGGGGGAACCACAAAACCACATCCCAGCCCCTCCGAGGGGGGAACAACATTCCTCTTGGGAATCAAAAGCATCTTACTACTCACTTGGAAGCACTAATCCTTCAGCTGGGTGTGCACCCTCGCTGCCAGGCGCAGTGAGGCTCTGAATCCATCATCCAAATGGAAATGGAAGGCATAAAAACCCAAAACACCAGGAAAAATAGAACAGGAGCAGGATTTTGGACACCAAAAAAGCCATCACAGGAGTAGGTAAGAAAATATTTATTTGTGTAAAGAGGAATCTCAAGCTCTGTCAAAGAGACCAACAACGTCCTGTCCTTCACTGCTTCATAAAATGAAGAAGTAAAAACGTGTCTTCCCAAAATACAGGAGGAAAAACAAACTTCCCAGAGCAAGAATCGAGGAATTCCAGCATGGAAAAGCAGCGGTCCAGCTCCCCACCTCCTGCACTGTGGAGGTAAGCACTCAAGAGAAGATCAGCGCGACGCTCAGCGTTGCAGTCATCGGGATCGTGTGGTTGAGATGAATCCAGGAGGATGCTCCCGCTGAGGGAAGGGTTTTTCCAGCCCAAATACACAGGGAGCAGCTCTAGCACATAAACCTTTAGTAAAAACCACCTCAAGGGGGGCAGCGCTGGGAGCACTTGCTCCCCCTCTTGTTATTAAGGGGAGCTGATGAAGCTGATGGCTTCTTCTTCCCAATGGAGAAGCCCCAGGAGGTTTCCTGCGATCCAGGTCAAAAAGCCCCCCAAGACAGAGAGCACCGGCATGGAGTGTTTTAAGGCACGTGTGTGTTTGCTTCCTGGCATTTATTGCAGGATTTGGATGCCAGGCGGGATTTAAGGCAAGAAGTGGACTGTCGTGAAGCTGCTACTTTGGTCCTGAAGGAATCCCAATGATCCCAGCACCCGTGCGGGGAAAAGCAGCCAAGGGGATGGGATCAGAACTGAACCCAGCCTGTGTTCGTCTGGGTAGAAGCTGACCTGGAGAGAGAGGAAAAAGAGGTTATAGATGCCAAAAGGTCCTGTGGGACACAAGGAAAGTCCTGCAGGATCACCCCAAACTTCCCAGAGGAAGATGGGGAGGAAGAAGACGGCAGCACCCACAGCCCAGCGCTGCACTCAGGGAATGTGCAGCAGCCAGAGCTGCTTTTAAAGCCCAAAAGGGTGTTTGGGTGTAGCCATTCCCCCACCAAGGAGTTTATCCAGGGAAATGAGCAGGAAGCAAACCCCACCAAGGGGTTTATCCAGGGAAATGAGCAGGAAACAAACCCCACAGGGGTTTATCCAGGGAAATAAGCAGGAAACAAAACCCCCCAGGGCCTCACCCTGAAGCTTTGGCAAAATCTCCCCACACATCACTGGTGGTGGCAGACGGAGCAGCAGGCGGCTGTGGCCAGGACAAGAGGGAGTCTGTCGGCAGCCAGGGCAGTCAGGAAGAGAGAAAACAAACACCAAGGGTTATTTCCCACTCTTACTCCCAGATTCCCTGCTCTGTTTCCCCCATTTTGATGGATAAAACAGAGTCTAAATTGCTTTACAGCCACGGCTGTGTGAGCACGGACCTGTGATGGGGGTGCCTGGGAGCTGGGTGGCACTGGAGAGCGAAGACGGGTGCTCTCCAGAAGGAAGTTTCCCTCCAGGAGGTGGGGGGAGCAAGCTCAGCCCCCCAGGAGCCACAGGCCGGGGTCTGGTGTTCCCTGTTGCTCCTTCTTTCTTCTTCATGTTCTGAAAGAATAGAGCGGAATTTGGGTGGTAGCGGGTTTAAATCTGGAGCCAGAGCGTGATTCCTCTGCTCACCACAGAGCCAAATCCCTTTATCCTGGGGGAAAAAACCTGCTCTGCAGCAATGTCCCACTACAAAAGGGGTCAAACCAAGAGTGGTTTTACCCCCAAATCCCCACCATGAACCCACAGACCCAGCTCTGGAACTGGGAACCGTAACACAACCAAATCCCTGCCTGCAGCGTTATCATGAAGAGCTCTGCTCCAGGCTTTCTCCTGCCCAGGGATTTTGGGGACAAGCTGCTGCTTCCTCTTGTTCCACCCAAGGGAAAGGTGGGATTGAGCTGGAAATGCTCCTCACCGCAATGTTGAGTTTGATGGTTTGTCCCTCCTTGAAGCCCAGATCCAGCCTGGGGCCCTGGTCGGGGTTCTCGGCCTGCCTGGCCAGCTCGCTCTGCTGCCTCACCCACCTGCAGCAACCAGAGAAGCAGGAAAGGAGACATCAGGAACCAGCCTGAGGCTCTCCCGTATCAATCCTGCCCAACATCACCCCCCTCTGCCCGGCAGCAGCGACTCAGAGGTGCTGGATGGGAGCTGACACCTTTCCTGCTGGAGCAACGCAGCAGCATCCGGTCCTGCAGGAGCAGCCCCTTAGAGATGGCACAAGAAAAGAAGGAAAGGAATTAAGGAATTTGCTCGATTTTGGACTGGGAAGCCCAGTTTGGGACCCTGCTAACACAGAGTGGGAAATATCTGAGAGAGCTGCCTGCACAGAGAAACAGGCGTTTCCACCTCTTCGCCCCACTCAAGCGTGCCTCACAGCTTCCTCTCCACCACTTCTGGTGGACATCTGCAACAAAAATGGAGCTGAGAAGACACAGGGAGAGGCACAACTCACTTAAAATGGTCCTGGAGAGCCACATTGAAGTCAAAAGCATCCCCTCGGTCGACAAAGCCAACTCCGATGAAAGCACGGCGGCCTGGGAAGGAGCAAGAGGAAGGGTTGAATTGCAAAGCAGCAGATGAAGAGGGATGGGACATCCCATCGTGCCTGATGCCTCCTCCAGCCAGAGCTGGGCCCATGAAGGCTGAGACATGAGACTGGGAATATCTTTAGTTTGCTGGTTGCATGTACAGGAGAAGAGAAGGCTCCTCAAGGGGACACCTTAGAGCAACTCCAGTGCCTAAAGGGGCTACAGGAAACCTGGAGAGGGGCTTTGGACAAGGGATGGAGGGACAGGACAAGGGGAATGGCTTTAACCTGCCAGAGGGGAGACTGAGATGAGCTCTGAGGCAGAAGTTCTTCCCTGGGAGGGTGCTGAGCCAGGGTGAGTAAACCCAGCTTTTACAGTCCTATAAATGAGTGAAAGCAAAGGGTGGCATCAGGGATCATCATCCTACATCCTCATGCTAACCCCAAGCAACAAGATCAAGTTGGTTTCAATTCCTGGTAGAGGCCAGAGCACGGCCAAAGCAGGGGAGTGGGAGAACTCCTCTCTCTGCCACTGGATGCCGGAAATATTTAGCCCTCAAAAGCCAGACGCCTTCACAGATGAGGGCAGTGAGGGCAATGAACACTTTCTGAGGCGACTCCCCCAGCATGTGCCTCAGGTACCACAACGTACCATTCTCATCTTCGATCCGGATGACGAAGTATCTGCTGGAGTCTGTCACACTCTCCACAGCGATGCCAGGGAACTGCTCCACTGGTGCCTGGGCAAAAAGTTCACCTGGAAAAACCATAGAATCCCGGAATGGTTTGGGTGGGAAAGGACCTTAAAGCTCCTCCAGTACCAACCTCTGCCACGGGCAGGGACCCCTTCCACTAGAGCAGGTTGCTCCAAGCCCCTGTGTCCAACCTGACCTTGAACACTGCCAGGGATGGGGCAGCCATGAAAGGGGAGCGGGTCGAGCTCAGGGTGCAGCATTGAGCCATCTTCCTCCCCGTGGGGAGGCACAGAGCTGCCTCCTTCCCCTTCTCCCCTCCTTACCCGAGGTCTTATCCTCCAGCTTGATGA
>NW_009930198.1:0-354 GCF_000696875.1 Nestor notabilis | reverse complement strand
CCCCCCCTCCCCCCCCCCCCCGGCGCCCCCCCCTGCCACTCCGCAGCCCTGGAGGAAGAGGAAACAGCACGTCCCGACACCACCAACGACCTATTGCAACACCCCCACGGAGCTCATCTGCTTCAGCAACAGCACCGAGAGAGAAACCCCCCGCCCGCCCGGCACCTGGGAAAGAGGGTTCCTCCTGACATCCCTCGTTTCAGCCCGAAAGGGCTGCACCCCACACAGACAGCAGGCAGGGACCGAGCAGGAGGTTTCGCTTCCCTTTCCGCAGCAAGAAAGCAGCTTCTCGGGGGTGCAGAGCCCTGTTTGCCCCCCAGCCCTGCCCCATACCCCTCAGGGGCACCTCCATCC
>NW_009930197.1:0-12545 GCF_000696875.1 Nestor notabilis | reverse complement strand
GAAGGCAGCGGCCCCCGTTAAGAACTTAGCTGCGGGCACAGAGCCTCTGCCTCCGCCTCTGGAAGCGAGCACCCAAGCCAGCTGCGGCTTTGCGCAAACACGCTGTCAAAGGGCTTTTTGACTGCACCTTTTGCATCCTGCCGGGCAGTGCCGGTTATTTACCCCCGTGCCTTTTGTAGATGGGCTTCGACGGGCATGCCACACCATGAAACCTCCCTCGCAGGGGTTCAGGCAGCCCCATCTGGGGGGTCCCCTCTCTGTGGGAATGCCTAGTGGAGGCTGTCTGCTTGCCCCTGCACCTCTAGCTTTGGGGAACCTAGGTCCAGGTGAGCAGGCCACCAGTCCTGCAGTCGTATAACCCATGCAGGAGCCCGCAGGGATGAAGTGGGCTGTGCCCAGCACATGCACCCCGACAATGGGAACACAAAGGCTGACAGACCCCTGGCCTCCAAATCCGGGGAACCAAGCCTCAGAAACACAATCACTGCACCTCAGCCCAGCACAAATGCTGTTTCTTGCTCGTAGCAAGGCCGGCAGTTTTGGGAGGCCATACATTCCCCGGCTGTCGGTCACACTTGGAAGGATGTGCTAGGGAAGAGATGACAGCACATCCCCACCACCCATCTCTAATTCATGAGGCATGGAAAGCGAGGAAGGAGAAGCACCCAGAGTCTCATTAACAGCTATCAGCTTGAGCGAGTAAGATGGCGGCTGAAGTAACAGGCATGAAAGCAATAGGTACTTGAAAGAATAAGATCAGTTTGTTTTTCCTTAAGGAATTACAGGAATATTAAACCCTTCTTGCAGTTATAAATCATTTAATGCAAATCATTTAATCCAAACAGAATTTTTACAGGCTCATGAGGCTCACTCATTTTGCCAAGAGTGAGTCATGTACAAATAAAATGAAACCAACAAAGAAAAGAGCTCTCATACCATGTGTATGTGGGTGATCCTTTGAAAAGCTTGTAATTATTTTTTTAACTCCACCACAGCCAGGAAGACAGGTTTGTGAAGCAAGAGCAAACCTTGATAACCGAGCTGTAGCCCATCGACGGGTAGTTTTTCCTTCACCCGGGAAGTGACACAACAGGTCCCTTGTCGGGCTGAGGACAGCAATGGTGTGACTAATGCATCAGCAGCCCTTCAAAGGCTGTGACTGCAAACCAAGTTGTGTGCTAACACACTGAAGAAGCAAAAGACTTCTTTAAAAAAATGCAAATAATGTGAAGTGATTAATACTTAGTAAAAGAATGCAGTAGGCAGATAATCCCTCACTTACGGGTTAGTTAAGGACATGAGTTAAACTTCATTCTTCGCTCCTCATGTCATAAATATGTGGTGCTAAACACAGAGCACGTCGTGAGCCAGTGGGGTGGTGATGCACTGCTCTGAAATGACTGAAATGCAGGGACACAAAGCCACGTGACAGTGAGAATGGGAGCCTTAAAATGTGTCATTTTCCCCGTCAAGTGAAACTGGTCTGGAACGCCATTCACTGATGCAATGGCAAGTATTTGGGGATACTAGAGAGGGATGGCTTCTTAGACGGCTTCTGACGCCAATTCCCCACATCATTCGGAAGACGTATGTCAGAGCATCTCATAGTGCTCCTCTAGCCACCTACTTTGTGTTTTAACATGAGGGCAGATGCTCCTGGGCCCTCACATAACAACAGTCTCCCTTCCACCTACTTGGCCAGAAGGTGAAGCTACACATGGACAGAAATTCCTGCCTGTGCAGTAGGACAGAAGTGGGAAGGAGTCTGACAGCATTTAGGAAAAAAGTCAAGGGGCTGGACTTAGGGCAATGCAGCTGCCCAGGTCCAGTGTGTGCAGTGGAACAGAGGGCCCCAGATTTAGGCAATCCAGGACCCTAAGCCCTGTGTGACTTTCACCGTCAGTGGCCCTCACAAGTGCATGAAATGCCACTCCTGCCTGGCAGAAAGAGAGGTCCTCTTCTTCCCTCCAGGAGTGTGAGGAATGTCTGCTTGCCTTGTTGCTACCAGGGATGTGCTGTGTCTACCATGCATTCACATAAATGCTTTTCTTATTCAGAGACCATGAGACGGGAGTTCAGTGCAACTGCAGGGCACACAGAAGAGCCTCTGAAGCCATGCACAGCCTGTACTGCCTGCCCTGGAATGGGCACTGAAGAGGAGGGAAGGGTGAAGGGAGGGAGCACATAGCTTGTACAGCCAGGAAAGTAATGACAGCATTTTCCTCTTCCCTGAGAAAAGTAGTTCAGGTCATCTACAGGCAAGGTCCCACTGCATCAGTTTCCCACAGACCATGACTTTGTTCACAAATGCAGAAGTCAAAAAGTCCCTTTGATTAAAAAGCAACCTAGCACTGACCTCATCGAACAACCAAGAGCTGACCAGGAGTGCACAGGACGTAGCCAGCTCCAAGATGACCTGGAAAAGAATCTGTACATCTTCCAGGGCGTAAGGCT
This sequence comes from Nestor notabilis, assembly GCF_000696875.1. Classification (NCBI taxonomy): domain Eukaryota; kingdom Metazoa; phylum Chordata; class Aves; order Psittaciformes; family Psittacidae; genus Nestor; species Nestor notabilis. Next base: position 10,091 of record NW_009930197.1, on the reverse strand, counting down.
CTTGACAACAAAACTGTATTTTTTCTTTTGCATTTTAACACAAAGACATAACTTGGTACCTTGATGGATTCCAGCTTTTAAGCCTTTATGCTTTCAATTTAGTTTTCCTCCTAAGTATTTTCTGTCTAGCTTTCACCTCTTAGGGCTGGGCAGGCACGGGAGAACCTTAGTTCAGCTGGGCTTTCTAATGATAATGACCATCAAGTGGCAGATTTACTTGTTAGTGGTTATTTTGATTGATTTTCCCAATGGATCTTTGATTTTAGAATGGTTGCTTGGCAAATCAGTTCAGATACAAATGACTTTGTGGTTTTCTCAGTAGCATTACACACCTCATCTGTTCTGTTCCTGTTTGAGAAGGGGGGTTACTAATTTGTTTATACAGAAGCAGGCAGATAGCACAAGCAGTGGACCACCTAGCATGCATTATCGGATGACAGGGGAGCCCCTAGTCACTTCTTGAAGGAGGGTCTTACAAGACATGCAGGTTTTCTTACTGTTTGTAATTTCTCAGGCCTCTTATTTCCTCAGATCTCTGAAATAGCATGTACTACAATGTGTGGGAAAATGGTGATTGCAAACAAAAACAATTATGGTAAAGCAGCACAAAGTGTCAGTAGTTTAAGATCACTCTGGAGTCTGTCGATGAAATAACACCTTTTGGCAGACAAAGGGAATCCAAGACACTTTGGTTTAGAAACCTTACAAGGAATGTGGAAATCAGGAAGCATGCAGATCCCTTTTCATTTTTTAGACTACCAGTAGTGAGTCAGCACAGCAGGAAAGCATCCTGTGTGGGTCTCTCTTTAAACCAGCAATAACCAGTACTTATATGCACAACAAATCTACCAGTTAGAATGTGAATACAGTGATTTCAAATTAATTTCTATTTACTATTAATGATAGCTGTGGCCAATGTTCTCTAAATGCCATGAAACACTTCAATACATTTGGGTGTAAACTGAAGGTATTTAGCCAACATTCTCCAGTCTTTGTCTGGGGCAAACATCCACTTCCTGAAAAAAATTGAAACTAAACCACTAATACTATACACTCTTTCTTTTCCTGTTTGATTTTCATTTTACAATACAGTGTAATATATGCCTGTATCAAGATTTCTGAGGAACCTGAAAACAACCTAATGCAATAATGCTTTGGTTTGGCACAGAGATCCAGTTCCATCCTGCCACCAGAATTCAGGGGGAACCACAGCAGATGTGTGAGAACAGAAGAGAAATGATTGAAAATCAAGACAAATGGGAAAGAAAAATAAATAACAAGAAGGAAAGCAAAAGAGAGAGAAACAAACCTAGAGGCACAATCTAACCTCTAATGCACAGTTCATATCCAGTTTTGATCTTCCATGCAGAAACACAGCAGGGAATTTTTCTCAAGTTATGCAGGGATGCACATGGCACAGGACATTAGATCTCAGTCCACAAAACCAAGTGAACAAGAGCAAAAATATCTCAACTGAAAGAAAACTAGCAAGATTAAGTTTTCACCAAAAATTATCTTTAAAATCTATGTTTCTAAGTAGTATTTAGAATTGTACAAAGTATTGGGGAAAATAAGCTCTGGCTTATATTGAGAAAAATAAGCAGGCTTCCAGACTACACAGGAATTTGTATATATTCCCCCTTTTGTTGCAAAAGCTGTCTTACTAAAAAAGACTATTTGGACTGTCACCAAAGGATGATGTGGAGGTTCAAGAAAGTTCAAAACAGATCAGACAATTCATGGTCGATAAATCTATCGATGGCTAGTAAACACGATGATGCAATCCAGTGGAATTTCTGGCTCAGGAAATTCCCATAACCTCTGACTGCCAGAAGTTAGGAAATCCTACGCTTGTCCCATTTCATCCAGTCTTTCTACAAGCATCCTCTACTTGTCGATCAAAGACTACCGGGCTAGATGGACTACTGGGGTAAACAAAACCAGTAGGTCATCAAGGCCATTTCTGTCATACTATGCTGCCACCTGATCCAAGTCATGGCTCCAAATCTCATATAAATGAGAGTGGACCTAGTCTGATTTCCCAAAAATCCACAGCAGAAGCAACTCCACATTAATAAATTAATGATAAAAGTAGATAACAAATGATGGGCATCATTAGCTCAGATCTGTAGCTCTTCCTTCACACTGAATGTGATGGACAAAGGGTGAGACAGGCACACTAGCAAGGACAGCCTATCAAACAAGAAGAAATAGCATTTAACTGACCTGCAGAAAAAGTCTCTAGTTTGAAGTGGGTGTGATAGCACCAAAGGCTTTGCGCAGTCCCCTTCAGGAGTGGACAGGGGACATGTCTTTTGAGAAGAATCAAAGCAAGAGTGAACGCAGGTCTGAGATAAGGTAGAGTGGGAAGATGGCTAGAAGTCCTACTGAAACCAGATCCGTTGTCCCAAACTGCTGTGGTTTCAGTTAAAAGATTGGAAAGGCTCCTGCAGTTGCTAATAATTATAACTCTGAGGGAAAGCTAAAACTCAGTGGGGAGAGGCTTGATTTTGGAGGTCTGACAGAAGCAAGAGCTTTGCAAGGTCTCTCATTCCTAATCTAAGACCATACAGAGCAAAACTAACAGCTGGGTGGGTGTACTGATTGAGGGAAGAAGCAGCTCGTTGTTTTCTAAATCCACTTGGTTTTCATAAGTGAGCATCACTATGGAAAATGCATCAAGAAACACAGAGATGCAGGGAAACAACCTCCACATCTGTTTTAAAATAACAAAAACTAGGAATTGAGATTTCACCTTTCTACTAAGAACACAGAAGCCTGTCATCCCTTCTCTGAAGAAGATGAAGATACCTACTCATTTCAGTAAGTGAAAACATGTAAAATAATGCACTATCATCTTTTCATTCATTCATTCACCATTTCTTGCTTTAGCAGTATTTTGCCAAGCTTTATTTTAGCAGGCCTAAAACATGGAGTGAATGAGATCACTTTACCACCTTCATCCTGAATCAAATCGTAGCTGAAGTTCTGGAGTAATTCAGAGATGTGCACTGAATTTTCATTGAAGTGTTTTGGTTCCCAAGTTGTCTTGAAAGGTATGGAAGAGAAAAATTACCATGGTGCTAGCAGAAACACTGTAAGGGTTTAGCACTATGATGCTATTATTTAGAATGGCTGTTGCCATTTTTTGCTCAAAGCATAGCACGTACTGTGGTATATATACCTGCTCAGTGTAACATGGAGCGCTGTAACTCTTCCAACAGTCATATTTCACTAAATGCCAATTTAAACACAATTTGCCTGACATACAAGAGGAAAGCATCTTCTGAGTGTGATTATGGGCTTCAGGTTATGATATTTATGCTAACAGTGTCTAAAAGAAGAAGCAGTTCCTTACCCTAGAAAATGTTATCTGCCAGGAATCCCAAAAGATGCTTTGGAGGCCAGCTTGAAAAATCTCTCTGTAGGACCAGCCAAGGAAAGTCCTATTTAGGCAAAACTCTGGCTCTTCAAGTGACCTTACTCAGTATAAACATGCTGTAGGAGAGTAGCAGTGTCACCCAGTGTGCATAAATCTTTACAGAGGAAATACTTCAGTAGAAGCTCTTGTTTAACTTCTAAAGAGGAACTATAGCAAGTTATAGCATTGCATTCAGCAGTGTTGTACTTTTTTTATAGTTACCAAAACCCAATAACGTTAAAATTAAAAAGCTAATTACAACCCAAATGCAATGAGAAGTATCATGGAAACACCTACAGATCCTACCTGGTGCACTCAGACCCACGGCTACGAACTCCTGGAACAGATTAGAAGCTGGCACTACCATAATAGCTGGGCATCTTGTTTCTTTAGGATACCTCTGAAGGAGCAAAACATGAACAAACAAGCAATGGATCAGACAGATAAGTAGCTAATTCCAACATGCAGGAATCTCCTGCTTGTTAACTTACCTACCCCAATCAGCCCTCTGACTATAGGAGAAAATATCCGCCAAATCTATATTGGTGTAGCAGGGAAATAAGCAAATTAGAAACGCACAGAGACAGACCGAACAACTTTGCATGTTTTTTTATCTTTATAAAAAGGAGAACTTGGGGAGGAGCTGGGGATGATTAGGAACTGATAATGGCATACATTGCCTGATGTTCCTCCCTCCAAACATATCACTTCGTTTCCTGTAATTCACTAGGTCTTCAGTCACACTAAGAGCAGTTACTTGTTCTTTCTAAAGACTTTCAGAAAGCTGGCACTTAAACTTTCAGCCCTGTGAAGAGGAAGTAAACCTTTGAGGAAATCTTACCTATTAAAACCACTTTTTAATGGTCTAATGATTTTTTAAAACCATCAGCTTGAATTTTGCTCAAATGTCATTACAAAACAGAACGAAAGTGTTTCTCCACCTTGACTATAGAATTCCTGAAACAATGTAATAATCATCTGAAGGGGGAGATTCTTATTTACTGATCATGACAGTGTCATGTTTCAGCATTCAACACTGAAAATGTCCATTGATAAAACAGCATTCATTGGTTTTATAACAATTCCAGTTCAAATCTTCTTTTTGGAACTCTAATTGATCCTCCAAATGAGCTTTATTAATCATTGACCGGAATCTGGCAAAATCCTATCCCATACTTTGGCAACCTTTCAAAATGTCCAATTAGGTCAAATCAAGAAAGCCCTAGAAGCCAATTGCAGCAGCACTTCTAAGCCAAAAAAAAAAAAAATCCCTCATTGTACTCTGAAATAACTGCAACATTATAGGACAAAAAAACCCCTCAATCATAATTTGGTTATACACCGGAAATACCACCTCCATAGAAACATGCCAAATAGCCACTCCTTGAACCCCATTGGTTAGTGATATTTCCTCAGAGATTTTATTTATCAGTGTCATAAATGTCACCAAGAGGTTTAACATAAGGAACAGTGACAGCCAGTTCCTTTATCCACCAAGCAAACACTTGCTCTCCTTCAGCATTTCTCTATACATCCCTTCTTCAGTGCTCTAATTTCACGCTTATACAAAGTCTTCAACTTCTTATGACTTTCGTGTGTTCTGTATCTCACCTGCATGTTTGTGCATTAACAAATATGTTGACAATGTGATAAAAATAATCTTGGCGGCAAGAACAATAGCGACCTTTATCTAACTTCTCAAGAATGTGATCTCTGCTTCTGCAGCACTAGTGCATGCACAGCCATAGGTGCTGGTGGGCTGTTTGAGGTGTGTCGCGCTGCCAATCCTAATCCCACCACCCACAGTTAAGAGTTAATTAGGACTTGAAGATGCCAGAGGGAGGCAAACCAAACAAAAATAGCATTTTAATTAACTGTAAACAAGAATTAAAATTCTGCATTATGTTTAGCATCTGCACATTGCTGGATTTACTGCAGTGACTCTGAATCTAATGAGATCATCCAACTAAATCCCAGAGGACTGGACAGATCTCAAATCTAAAGTACATCTGTTGTATCTCAAAATGATAAGTAATTCATGCACCCTTATTGTGAAGACCAGTAACTAAAAATTCCAAAAATAACACTGTAAGTGAACCAAACTCCATATACCCTGGCCAGGTAAAGGAGAACAAAATGTGCACGCATATATAAGTAGGTTTTGAGTTTCCAATTCCAGGTGTAAACTTGTTCTTCAATTTCACAGTACAATGGTCCCTATTTTACTTAGTTATTTACTTGGTTATTGTATCATTTATGTACTTATTTACAGTTCTCTTTTTTCTTAATCTTTTTTTATTAAGCTGTCATTTTACTAACAAAATTGGGAAGGTGGTGTTATACAACATTCTTTTGCCAAAGTCACAGAAGTTTTGGGGTGGGACTCTTCATTAGGGACTGTAGTGGTAGGACAAGGGGTAATGGGTTCAAACTTAAACAGGGGAAGTTCAGGTTAGATATAAGGAAGAAGTTCTTTACACTGAGGGTGGTGAGGCACTGGAATGGGTTGCCCAAGGAAGTTATGAATGCTCCAACCCTGGCGGTGTTCAAGGCCAGGCTGGACAGAGCCTTGAGCAACACAGTTTAGTGCAACGTGTCCCTGCCCATGGAAGTGGGGTTGGAACTACATGATCTTAAGGTCTTTTCCAATCCTAACTATTCTATGATCCTGTGATTCTAAGTTATTTCCAACATTTTCCACTCCAATCCTCTCTTAATCACAGAAATGCTCTTTCTCCCTATCTATTTTAGTTACTTTGTTTTCTCTGCCATTTGATCTTCAGCTGGCTAGTTTACAAATTGGCTCTCATCAGTTGATCTCCACACAGTTTTACACTACTTCAACTCATGCTTGAAATAGTCGCCTGTCATTCAGAAGTCAAACCTCTTAACAAAAATCTCCTTACCTTCACCAGGAGGAGAGGTAAACTTTGAGAGAGCAAACTTCCTTTACTTTACCATGGCTAAAGATCCTTTACTTGATCAAGGGTAACCACCAGGACCTAGCCATGTAAAAGAAAGTCGGGGGTTTCTCTTGTGCCCATCTCTAGAAACCTGAAGACAAACATCTGTCTGAGCTAACCACATGGCTTTTGCATTCTGTTGTTTTCCAAAAATGGCTAGACCAAGCCTCTTAACATTTATTAACTACAGCTGAAACTTTAATTTGCATAAGAAAGATAACCAAACTTGTAATACTGTTTATATAATGCACATGTATTACAGACCCCAGTATCTCATTTGAATGGTACATGCAGACAAGTGCAGTGTTTCAGCTAATACGCTGAAAGCTTTGTGTGGATCTCTTTCTTCCTCTCATTACTTGTATACTAATCCATAAATTTAAAAATCAGGAAATGTTTGGAAGATCCTGCATATCTCTAGCCTTCTTTCAGCTTTAGTTTCATAGGTTCCTCAGGTTTCATGTGTTCACAGGTTTCCTGTGTTCTCCCTTACATTTTGCTAAGCTATTAGCTTAGATGAACTAAGCGATAAGGTTAGGAGCGATAATATTGTTTTCACTTCCATAGCACTTTTTTTAAAATGCAAATTGAAGAACTGTAGAGGAAGTATTAAGAACTTCATAAAACAGTAAAACCAGACTGGTATGTATTCAGGAAGCTAAGGTCAGACTCAAGTGTAAGGTCTATGTCAGGATGTCTTCTAATCTAAGGATATCTTTTGTTAGAATGACTGCCATTATTTATGACTGATTGCAAATTGCTTTGTTGTCCTGGAAAGGTCAGGAAGTTTACTCTGTTTTTCCTCTCTTTTTATTCATGTCATGCCTTTTCTTTAACTGTCTATACTCTCTTAACTGCACCACTTCACTACTTTTGTCTTTCTACAAAACCTTTCCTTGCATTTTCCTTATTATTATTTTCTTTTTTTCCTGTTATGGTGGCAAACACCCCATTGAAAGTGCTACATTTCCTTTGGGTGGATGAAGAGGGTAGCACTTGCCCTCCTTTCTTTACATGAAATGCTGTTTTGCCATGGCCTACAAGGCCCAGCTTGGTACAGGAGAGTTACATGCTGCTCCTGTGTCTGAGAGACATCCTGTAGCAGACCATACCTCATAGTTGTGCACATGCTCTTGCACAAGAGCTGCTGAAACTCGGCCCTTATCACAGTTGCTCTTTCTAGTTGGTAATACTTTCCAGGAAACCACCTCATAACTTTCTGCCTTTCTTTCACATGCATATACGTTCTGCATTTCCCATAGGTACCCTTGGTTTGCAGTGCCCCCTGAGGGAGTTTCCACTTTTTCTCCTTAACTTTCTTGGCCTTCCCTCTGGCATCCCCCAGTTGGGGCAGGTACACTGTTCTGTATGGGCTCTTTTCCTGCTTAGTTCATTCCCTGTTCCTGGAAATGCAGCTCTTAGCACATTCAAGAATTTCTCAGGTTCCTCCAGTGCATCTTCATTTGCACAGAAAATAAAACAGTAAGGTCTCAGGGTCTGGGGTTCTAGCTTTATCTGCCATCCACATAGCAAAACTAGCCCATAGTTCCCTAGGACAGCAGTTTTGCATCCCTCCCAGACGAAAGTCTCCAGGGATGTCTGTAGCAGTTCAGTACCTACTTATGCTCTGTTTCCAGCTCTCTTTTCCTAATCCTTTTCCGCAACTTTTCTACAAGCTACCTCTCTTTTTGTGTCTTACTCAGGTTGATCTCCAGATTGAGACTATTCGTGTGTTGTCTAAAAATGTAATTAATTTCCTTTGTTTCAGCTGCTTTCTGAGTAACACTAACCTGTGCCTTTTTCGTTTGACTGTTTTAAGCCAGTCAACTATCTTCAATATTACCTTCTGAAAGTGTTTATGTTACCTGGAACACTCAAACTTCTTTTTAATAAGAGGTTTCTATCATTATCAAAGACATTTATTTGGATTTCTCTTCCCGCCCCCCCCCAGCTTTTTTTCCTCAAAACTTTCCCATTTCAGCATTTTTCATGAAAACAAAGAACTGCTGAATCACAGGTTTCCTTCCTTCTTTCTTTCCTTTCCTTTCTTTTCTTCCTTCCTTCTTTCCTTATTTCCTTCCTTCCTTCTTCCTCCCTCCCTCATTTTTTAAGAGATGTCCTTTTCAAATCTGAGACAATGTGTTTCTTCAGTTCCCTAATAAATCCCGATAAGCATCTCCCAAGCTTTTTTTACTAACAATGCTGCCTTCTCATTTATCCTGTTCAAGTTGTATCTGAACTGCTCAGTGTTAGAAGCTAACCATAATTAAATGTATTAGATGCTGCATATTTTCATTTTATGTTTATTGATTGAATGGCAGAGAATGAGACCTTAAACTTCTGCAGCCCAACGTGCTGTTGTGCTTTGAGTTCTTAACCAAGCCTTACTCCTTTTGGAAATCTTGCTTGTATAGATAGACTTTACCGACTTTTTTAATGAGCACAGTATCTTTCTGCTTTCCTTTGCCCCTGGCTTAGTGCCTCAGACCCCTGCAGTATTTTCTTTCAGGTATAGTTTCAGAGCGGAAAAAAGTGTAACGTGAAGGAGCTGTGATTTGACTACCCTACAGATAAGTTCTGCTTTCACTTCACCAAGGCTCTTTCTGCTTTTCGTTGCCTCCCGATTGCTCCAGGGCACAACCGAGCCATACTGCACGACTTAGCAGAGTGTCCTGCTGTGACTATATTGGTCACCTCACAACGTATGGCAAAAGATCCGGGAAAGCCCCAATTTCCTCACCAGAACACTGTTCTTCTTGTGATACGGTTTGAACACAAATTACAGGGATATTTCTCTCTTCCACCCCCCTCCCCTCCCCGGTGCTTTATTAGTCTAATAATTATAAATTAATCTCAGTTCTTTATCACTGGCTTAGTAAACAAGAGCAGATCCTGCCTTCCCTGCAGCTGATGGTATTTCGCTGCTGATTTGGTGAGAAGAAACTCTGCCCCTAATGGAGGAACACTGTGCTATGACAGAAAGCCAGGACAGCGCTCTCTTCTCCTCAGCTCTGCCACCTGTTGCCGCAGGATTTAGATCCTAAATTACTCCAGATTCCTCGTCTTGCCTTTTCCACATAACGTGTATTCTATGTGAGTTTGTTTACACTTTTCCTGCAGAAGTATCCCACAGAACACACTATGCAACTGTGTGTTTTTTCCATCGGGTATTGAGTTCACTTGACCGGTAGGCCAGTAGCACCTACCTGTTTTAAAAATACTTGTTAATTATCCTTCATAGCCACCAGTACGATTAACAAACAGTGCTAATACATTCACAGAGAGGTCCTTGCAACTTGTCTCAATGTGTCAGTTGGCCACAGTACTGTCTGGAACGATAACTGTGCACGGACCTTGCCATCTGGGACCCGAATTCCCCGGCGTTTCCCAGGCATCTCCCATGCTCCCACCACCCCAGCTGAGCTCAGCGCTCCCACACGCACCGCGCAGGGAAAGCAGCGCGCAGCGCCCTAGGGAGCAGTCGGCCCTTCCCGGGGGTGGGTGGGGAAAGAGGTGAAGTCTGCCGGAGCAGTAAACACGACGTAGCCCTTCCTGGAGGCTCTTTTCTTCCTGTGTAACAAGCAAATCTATCTGGCAACCCGGAGGACACTCAAGAGTTGAGGCTGCCCTTGCAGCTCCAGCCCAGTCCTCGCACAACCAGCGCGGGGAGCCCGGGACCGAAGCGCAGCCCCAGCACGGCTGGGAAG
>NW_009930196.1:0-4767 GCF_000696875.1 Nestor notabilis | reverse complement strand
AGACGCCGCCTGCCCTGAGGCGCCATCGGTTTACTCGGCGGCTCCTGCTGCCGCGTTGCTTGAACCCAGCTCTGTCGCTCCGTTACTACACACGAAGTTGTGACTTTCCGAAAGGGCAAAAATTGCGGCTTTGGAGCAAATGTGAAGACCAGTCGCCAGCAGTTTGGTTGTAAAAATACGGAATTCTGATCATACGGTAGGAGTTTTGAGCAGGTTATAATGACAACGCGCTCAGCGTGGTTTTTTGCTGTGGACCATTAGAGGCATCAGATTGTCAGCTGTTTCATTTCAGCGTTGGTGCAGACATGCCACAGCATGTCTATATATTACATCAAGCAAAATGTTTCCATCTTTCCCACACAGCTGACTTAAAAAAAGCCTGTGCAGACCACCCTTATTCATGTCTTCTGTGTATGAAGAGATGAGGAGAACGAGGTCAAAGCTTCATCTGCCTCCCCTCCCTGCCCAAGATCTGTGGTTTCAGATCTGAATGAATTTTGTGGCAGAAACTCATGATAGAAATCTACAACATAGATCTTGAGATCATTCTGCTCCAGTTTATGAGGAGCATGGGAGAAGAAACACATGCATTTTTTTCCTCAGAAAAAAAACACACCACTGGCAATTTTAACAGTAGGAAAAAAATAACCAACCAAAAAAAACAAACAAACAAAAAAAAAACCCCACAAACCAAAGAAACGGAAAAAACCCAAACCAAACAAACAAAAAACCCCACAAAAACCAACCAACCAAACAAAAAACTTTTTGTTTTGTTAACAGCTACATTTCTCCCTGTAAACAAGTACTTAAGGTACATATTCTTAGACACCTTTCTTCTCTTTTCTGCCATACAGGGACCAGATAACTTCTAGTCAGTGTCTCTCAGTACTTTGCTTTGGCCTGATCCCCTCACAGGCATGAGCAAGGGTGGTTCTGAACAGTGAACAGCCATGATCCCAATCATCTGTGTCTGTAAGGAGGATGAGCTGGCAGGATCTTCTTAGGCAGGCTGCAAGAAGGCTTGGGAAGTAAATGGAAGAGTAAACTTTCTTTGCATTGCCTTAGGGCCAGATTCATCTCTGTGCTGTTCTGGAGTCCAGAGCAAAGATGGAAGGCAATCTGCATCTTCCCTCCCCCATCCAAAGCTCTTCAGGAACTTTTTCCTCTTGATTGCCTGAGTGGAATTCCTGTTAGTGTAAATGAAAAGTTAATAGGTGCATTGAGAATGGATATATGCCTTGACTTGAAAAATTAGAGCTTAAATCCAATCTGTGTGTCTGAAAAAGCAAAATTTCTTGTGACACCCATGTTTGAAACCCTATGTTCTACAAAGTTTTTATGAAAAAGGGGCAGGATCAATCCCAGAAGTGTTGATACAAACATGGAAGGATGTGGTTTAGAACTGGTATTTGGCTTGCATTAACTAAGACTCTCTATCTTCATGGACTCTTGCCCGTTAATCCTGATTTTTAATCATCCGTATAATTCCATAAAAACAGCGAATCTCCTGATTCTTATTAGGAGCAAAATATGAAAGCTGAATTAAGTAGCAGGGATTCCTTTCTACTTACCCTACCCCATTACTTGGAGTTTGAGCAAGTCATGGACACTTCTGCAAAGCAAATTCTATAATGTTGGCAGCTTCTCTGTATTCTGCATGCTTAGAATTTTACTGATTTATGTAAAGTAAGCAGTAAAAATATTTTAACAGTTGAGGTTACCTGCAGATCCTACATATAAAATTAAAGTCACATATATTTCTGTAAGAAACTTCCTTACAGAAGTAAACATTACTGGCTTATTGAAAGTCTCTTTAAAAACAAAATGTCTTAATAATCACATTTTGATTCTTATCCAAGATACTAACCTCCAGTAAATTAAGCTGGAGTATGTACTTCAGATAATACACAAGAGTGAGAAGGCAACTGCTATTCCATTGTTTTTACTGAAAATTACAATTAGAAGGTCAAATAGCCCCTTCCAGACAGCAGATAAACGTTATACTTTGTGAAAATTCTTTAAAGAAGGCTGTGCTTGAACACAAAATTCCTTTCAGGAGTATGTCTGTAACATTCTCCAATAATAAAACTCATCACAGAAATGAAAACTGGAAAAACTGCAGTAAGCTTTATGTGTACTAGCTAAGTCCATCTAAACATGGACTTAGGCTTCTGTTTATAGACACTGTGAACTGATTCCCTTCTGTTATATTGTATTCTGCAGCATGCTGTATTTGCCCATATTGCTTCCATGTGCATTCTTGGTGAATAAGCACAAAGAATAAGCAGATATAGAGCAAGAACAGAATATGACCCTCAGAAATCTAACACTAACCAATACATAAAATACTAAAAACATCATCTTCCTCCCATAAGGTTGATAAGCACCAGTGCAAGAGACTTCTCTGTAGTTAAACAAGAATTGAAAAATTATAAGTTATAATTATTTAACAAATATTTTTGACAGAGAAGGGATTTTTTTTTAAAGACAATATTTATGATGTTATGATAAATGACAGAATAAACGGTTGCAAAAAATTGATAATTTTTATCCCCTCTTTTTTATTTGGTCTACTTAGTAAATGCTTTAATACGGAACTGTGATGATTTTGCAGATACTTTTGCACTGGGCATTTAAGCCTCTGTTTTTAAAGAATGCTCTTTGATGATGCAGGTCTTCTCCTTAAATATGTTTAAAGGTAGTAAAGCAACATCAACACTCCTCTAGCTCCATGTATTAACCTCTGCAGCATCTGTGCCACCTCCATCCTTTAGGCTGGGGAGGAGTCCTAAACTGAGACACAAGCTTCTAGGGAGCTTGTGGCACTTTAAGTTCTTCCTTCCTTTTTCATTCCATACCCTTGCCTCCTGCTCTACCCCCTTTCAGCTGCCCTCTTTCTCCCTGCCCCATAGCACTCAGCACCTGCTGCTCTGTTTTGCTGCTCTGTTTTTCTCACTCCACCGTGCAGCTTTCTTGCCAGCCTAATGACACCACCATGTCATCCTGTCACCACTGCAGGGGCAAAGATAGTGGAAGTGGAACCAAGGCATTTCCTGTTGAGTGCGCAGACATCTATGTGGAAGAGCAGCAGCGTGAGGAGGAAGAATAGCTTTGTGCTGGGACACACTGGATACCAGGGAGCGCTATCCAGCCTGGCAATGGGCAGAGGAAGGAATAAATAACTGAAGGAGTGGATCTGTGTTATACAGAGAATAGAAGAAGTAGGGTGTGATACAGGGTCTATACCAAGCAGGGCAGGCAACTATAGCACATGTGAGTATGGTCCAGCTGGAGGTATTTGGAAATCTCATCACAGCTGTATTGGCCTGCCCTCGTGTTCTGTGTAGAGGCAGAGCCTTCAGTGTGCTCTGCTGCTCCTGCCCTGCAGCATGCTGTTTCTTGCCTTCCACACAATGAGCCCCCCAAGGGCTGATCTCCGTGGTGCTTGTTAGCTGTATACGCCAAGCCTGATGTGGCTGAACGTTAATCAACACTACTTTTCTCACTGAACATAAAATTTCCCTCCTATTGTTGCCTTTCTTTTTATGATGTAAATAATATCAGACAGTTACAGCTATTGCAACTGCATGCTGGGTAGGTAGCAAACCGTGAGGGGACCAACCATGGCTTCCTGGGTTTCTTCTGATGTGACAAGAGTGCACGGCTGAGGCACACAGAGAGGCACAGGACAATGAGGGTGATGCAGCAGGTTGGAAGCCCATGTGCAGTCAGCTGCCGAGTGGCAGAAGCACCTTGCAGCCCTTCTGCTGCCATGGAGTCCTGTGGAAGACTCCTTCTGTGAGCAGGGAGGCTGCCTAATGGGTGGTTTCATGTGGTCATGAAGGTACTGGTAGCACTGCTCAGCCCCAAAGGGGCTTGCATACTTGCTCCCTTTCTCCCATCCTTTCTAAACATCAGCGATGCAGAGGCTAGAATTTTCTGGGCTATAGGGGCAGCAGTGGGATAATGACATCCTGGGGGCACACACAATACTGAAAATTGTTGTAGTTGAAAGCAGAAGTTTTTTTTAAAAACTGACTGGTAAAGTCATCATGTTTTGGGGTTTCTTAAGACAAGCAGCCTTTTCCAATAGTCTCATCCCCCCCTGTTTGAGCTCTCCCAATGCTCCCGAGCTTTCATAGTGAAATGGAGGAGCAGATAAGACATTCCTCACTTTGCCGGTCAGGGTCTTCTAGAAACCCAACCTGCGCCAGTGTGCAATCTGCATGGCCCCTTTTGGTGACACTCTTGCATAAGGAAACGTGGAAGAGTTAAACTCTTACGAAGACCAGGCCTACACACCAATGCATCCCCAACTGTTTTGAATTCAATACCATTAAATACGCTTCAGTTTCCAGGGCTCCTCAAAGGGCAGACTCCAGCCAGGATCCTGACAGAAGTCACTTTGCTGGACCTCAGCAAGACTGTGAGGGTGATGAGACACTGGCACAGGTTGCCCAGAGAAGATGCGGCTGCCCCATTCCTGGAAGTGTTTAAGGCCAGTGGATGGGGCTTTGAGCAATCTGGTCTAGTGGAAGGTGTCCCTGCCCATGGCAGGGGTTGGAACTAGATGAGCTTTAAGGTCCCTTCCAACACAAACGATTCCATTACACTTTGATCTCCGGTTCTGCCCGGGCACTGAGACCCCCAGCGATGCCGGTCGTTCCGAGCTCGGCCACCGACCATTTCCTCCCTTTTGGACCACCGCACGGGTCAGCCTTTCCGCGGCGCGACCCTACCCCGCCCGCCCAGGGGGCCGGGGGAGCC
>NW_009930195.1:37947-44693 GCF_000696875.1 Nestor notabilis | reverse complement strand
CAATGGCCACTCTTGGTAGGCTCTGCCACCTGGATCTCACCTCGGCAAGCAGGTAGGAGATACACAGCACTTTCCTCAAATGCCACCCTTTACAGTAACTCTTTTTGGGAAACTGAAGATTGAACCAAATCAGATCACTAGTTGCTTCTGAAAATCTTGGTCAGAACCGCATGCAGGTAGTCTTCATGTTGTTCACAGTTTCTCATACTGTGGTGTGAGAAGACAATGCTGACACTGCAATAGCTGAATAGAAGACACCCATTTTCTGCCAGTGCTGCTCTCATAATGAATATTGTTCATGCTTGGCACTGGTTTGCTCCACCAGCTACCTCCCCCTGCCCCAGATCTTTGGGAGTGTCTAGGTGGTCAGGGCATACTTGCAGGAAGTGCAGGTGGTGAATATCAGCATATATTAGAATATATTTATGTGTTAATTAAAACCCAAAACAAACAAAACACCTTACTCAGGCAAGTCACTAATTTACATATTAATATCTCCACATTGCACTGCAGTTTTTCTGCCTTTTTCGACAAATACTTGATATTTTTGCTGTAAGAAAATATATGCTACCTGCAAATGGAAACAAACGATTTCACTGGAGAGGAGAATTATGTTACAGGTAACTGCAGCTGACAGGACACCAGAACTCCTCTGAATGTAATGTGTGGTGTCATACAACTGCTCAGTTTCAGAGTCTTTTGCAAGAAAAAAGTTGCCTGTGCTTGAAGTAATAAATATCATACACTAATAGTTGTGGTTTGGGAGGACAGTTTATATTGGTTCATTATCAATCACTCCAAAATGAGATTGCTGTGTTGTAATATAGCCCTTGGAAGGACTTTCCTGACAAAGTTATTTTATCTTCTTGTGTATGTTTTTCCCAAAGGTGATACTTTTGCCTCATGATTGTCTCCTGAACTATCAATTGCATGATTCATTAACAATCTTATTTCCTATATATGATCAATACATCTAGCACTGCCAAGTAGCACTGCCTGAAGCACACAGGATGATATTTTAAGATGAAGAGTATTAAGTTATTTATTGGCCACACCAGAACAAGTGTAGGATAAATAATACCATTAAATAACAAATTAATTAAGGCTTTATTTTTCCTTAGTTGCTTACGGAATCTGCATTACGACATTCTTTCCATTATTTGCAAATTACAACAGACTGATTGAATAACTGCTTTAAAATGGATCCTGAACACTAGTTTAGAAGCACAGAGGAAGTGGTTTCTTAGACAACTGCTACACACATATTGATTTGATAACAGAGAGGTGGAGGGACGAAAATGATTATGTTGATGTACGGAGCTGTTGATTGTTTAATTGAAGGTAAAATTTTTAGCTTCACTAGTCAATTACCTGATCTCATTAAGTTCTTAAAAATCACTAAAATACCATTCTGGCTGAAGCAGCTGCACTTTGCTACTATATTGTCTAAAGCATTAGGAAGATAATTTGCTAATGGTGACTTAAAAGTGTAAACATGTGATATATTTAGCATCCGAATAAGCGTTCTACGTGTGAGAGATCTTGAATGACTACCAGGCACCAGGTATGTAAATAAAAGGAAGGATATGAAATGTGCTTTTAAGTTTGCTTAAATGAACTGTAAACTTCTAAGAATTTTAAGGCTTTGTCTAAATATTCAAACCTTGTCAACAGGGTGGAAGATGGAAGAAGAAAATCACAATTTCTTGACATTAAAACCTCCTTAAATAGAAATGTAAGAAGTTGTTCAATGCCTGGCACAAAAAAGAGGTTGTTTCAAGGGTAAATGTAAATTAAGACAGTGTTAGGCATCCAGGCGGAGGAAGAAGCCCCATGCTGTGAAGATGCTATAGATGCCAACATGGCAGCATAAGGTAATGGTGCTCTGGACACACCAGAGCAGCAAGGATGACTCATGCAGTGCTTGGCCTTGTTGCTTTGGAAATTGCTGGTAGAAGGATTTGCATAACACCTCGCAGATTCTATACGCCATGGTGAGTGTGGTACTGACATAAGCATTGTTAGTAATGATGTGCAGCATTTTATACATTTGCAAACATCACATGAACACATTCTTTCAGGTTAACACATTTTTGTTTTGCAGGAGGACTGTTCCAGAAAAGGTAGGTGTTCAGTCAATGGTTATACAGTAATGTGAGAAGCTCTTTTCAAAACCTATGTAGCAAGAGCTCTGCTTTCTTGCGTACTTTTGTTTTGTTTTTAGACTAGTTCATAGAAAGACAGCTGGTTTCCTTGCAGAAGAAGGAGTCTGGGATTAATTTCTTCATTTGTGCAAGCAATGTGGCTTCAGTCACAAGAACTTGATGAACTCTCAAAAGGAGCTAGACATGTTTTCCTCTCAGTGCGAAGATGTAACAAAAGGTTATGAATTGAGTTCCACAATGAGAAAAAAGGGTAATGGTAGATATTAGTAGTTGAGAAATAATTTAGAACAAATTTAGTAACACCAGAGCTTCACAGGTTTTGGGTTTAATCCCAGTGATGGCTGTTTCCGGTTCTGTGCCAACCTGCTACCACTTACAGTCTCTTTGGAGTCAAAGATGACTTTAAAAATATGAAGAAGGAACAAAACCACATAGCACTGATGAAGAAAGGTGCCAGTTCCACAACCTTAGAGCACGTGCCTCCAAACTTCTCAGAAAATACAATAATTATCTTCCAATAGTTATATATTATATCTTGAAGTTCCCATACATAGCTCCCAAACTACCTGTATGCCTGTTACTTAGGCTTTTAGGTGAACTGAGGTGCAAAGTGCAAGGCAAATGGAACTGCTAGTATTGCATTTTAAGGTTATGTAAATTGGCAAATGAATTCTGCACAAGGCAGTGATGTAAATTATGAGATCAGCCCCACATTCTAAGACATTCACAGGGAGTCTTCCTTAAGGCAGGTATTTTATGTGCAGCAGCAGCATGAGAAAGGCAAAAACCACTTTTCAATAAGACACCGTCATTTTATGTCTTTCAGACTGCAAAACTACTCAGGGTCTGGTTTTTGGTTGTTTTGTGGGGTTTTTTTAAGGCTGTGGGGAGCTGGATGTCTCAGTCCTGCACCACTCTGCACTGACTGTGGAACTGGACAGAAAGAGTAGGAGCTGTGTAGTGCTACTCTGACTCACTCATACTGCCAAGCCAGACGAATCTGTTATGCCAGTGTTAACTGTGGTCAACCTGTCTGTCCAAGATGGTTCTAAAACTTTTCTCAGGTTTAAATAGCACAAACCCATTTTTGGAAGGAGTAGGGCCAGTATAACTTGGTTTACCATTGCAGTTTCTGGAATGATTACAAATTTGCCTGTGATTTATTTACAGGAGCAATTAAACCATTTTAAACACTGATTCAAAGGCATTTCTTGGTAACAGCTGCTATCTAGAGTGGGTTGACTTCCTACTTGGTAAGCGGGCCAGAAGAGCCATCCTGGTGGAAATGGGAGCCTGGGAGCTCTCCTCTGAGCAGAGCCCTGTACATAGGAAGCCCTGCAGTGAGAAGCTATGAGAATAGGCAGCTCAGAAATGTGCCCAGGCCCAAGTGTTTGCAGAACCATTCTGAACTATAGTTCTACTTAAAGTCTTTGTGGTTTTGAGATAAGAAACTGAGGAAACTGAATAAAAGCAACTACCCACCAAAAGAGTGAGTCGTATAAGAATATCGTTTTTATGTGCAATCTCCTCCCCTTACAGGCCCTGGAGGAGGCTGCCTCACTGCTGTTGGTAAACAGCTTGGGGTGTTTGACTGTCATTAAAGTTTATGCAGCTTCTTAAACATTAAATATCTCCTAACCTCCACTCTGAAGGACACATGCTGATACATGGCTATACATTTACAAGACTCCTTTGCAGAAAGAGAAGAACCAGGGTGTAATTTTCTTGAATATAAGCATTTAATTCTAAAGTCCATCTTTTTAAGCTCTCCTTAGTTTTTGTTTGTTTGTTTTTCTTTTGTGTTTATTTTCAGTGATTTTCCTCTTTATTTTCAGAGTATGAAAAACTATTTCTTTGATAGCATGAGCTATACCAAATCCCACAGTTTGCATATAATATTGATTTATGTAGCAGACTTAGCTAGGAGTGTCAGCAGAGACAGGCCTTTATTCCTAATCAACAAATCAACATTTCCTAAAATGAAGGTGTTAGGTGATCATTTATTTTGTGTCTTTCATTCCTTTTTCATTTGAGTTGAGCTCATGCTGTCTTACACAGCACTGGATTGCATTTAAGCTTTCTAAAGCACGTTCTCTAGAAAAGGAACAATTACAGTGCAGTGTATTTTGAAACTACAGTCTGAAGTCATAGTATGTGACAATAAAACACATTTCTCGAACTTCTGCCTTCCAAGAATCAGCTAAAGCATAATGCTGGGAATATAATGCATAATGAATGAAGATCTTCAGTGATTTGTGAAGATTTGTCTCATTCTATTTCTAGATATGAGTAGGTTATTAACTAGACTATAAATATATACACATTTAAAAGCAGAATTTCCTCATGCCCATTAAGATCACTAATACACAATATAAACAATTGTTTTATTTTATCTCAGCAATAATATTTTCTCTAGGTACATCTTATTGCCAAGATAATAAACTTTCTGAAAAGCCTTTTCATATGATCACTCACAAATATTAAGGCTTTTAATAGTCATATCATTCAAAGCTTATATTGCCTAGCCAACATTTACTGTGAATCTATTAATGTCCTGCTTTTAATTCCTAATGATACTAAAATTAAATTAGCTATGTGCTCTCCCAAAACATCCGTCTCCAGATCTAGAAGACTGTTTATACAAGCAATCAGGGAAGTTAGTTGTTCACTGGCAGGGCAAGTGTCTGCAAATAGTCTCTGCAATAACATATTAGCTACTGCAAATGGAGGAATATGAATTAAGCATATAGATTTTGCACTTGTTTCCCTTGCGCCTCCCCCCTTTCTTTGCCATGTTTACTAATACATTTGTAATGTCAGAAAGAGCTCTGAATGCTGAGCATTAATTAGACATGGGAGCTGGAGCATAAAATAGCATCTACATTTTATCCTTTTTAATCAAGAGGAAACACTCTAATGTGGGATTTAGATTTAATGCAAAACTAAATATTTGACTGACTATATATTATGTCAGTAGATTAACTGGTATTTATCACAGTTTTGAAAACTAGGGCTTTAATGCCTCATTTGACATGATTTTGTCAGTCCCTGACAGAAAGCTGATAAACCATCCATTTATGCCATTACAGCTGCCTCTTGTAACACTATGCTGCTATGGAGAGGGGTCAGTTGTCATTTCCTTAAAACCTTTGTTCTTGGTCTTTTTATAACAGGTTGATCTTTAAAGTTCATTTGGCTCTGTTACAGTAGGTAAGTTCCAGACTATAAATCAGGTTTTGATCACACAAGAATAGCTTAAATTGAGTGGCCAAAAGTTATCTAAATACTGCACTCTTTCTGTCAAGGTAGCTGAAGCTGGAGTTAAAACTACTGCTGGACTTCTTTCCTGAATTTCAGTTTCTTCTCCGTAGGGAATTTTTTTTTCCCTTTACTTGGGCTTTTTTTCTTTTTTCTTTTATTTTCTTTTTTTTTGTTTGTTTTGTTTTCTTTTTTTTGTTTAACAGGTAGCAAGAAAAAATGTTTTCCACACAAAATGGCAAAGCTGGAATGAACTAAATTATATGGCCTCTGCTGACCAGGTAGGATGATTCCAGAAGGTCCTCTACCACTAAAACCCTCTCCAGGTGTGTGCTTTTACTCAGGCAGAGTTGTGGGAATGGGCAACATGTTACCCTGCTCCCCAGCTCTTACAGACAATGTGGGGATATGCCAGTGCCAAGCACCCTAGCCTCAGAAGATCT
This sequence comes from Nestor notabilis, assembly GCF_000696875.1. Taxonomy (NCBI): domain Eukaryota; kingdom Metazoa; phylum Chordata; class Aves; order Psittaciformes; family Psittacidae; genus Nestor; species Nestor notabilis. Next base: position 38,827 of record NW_009930195.1, on the reverse strand, counting down.
GCATTGGGAATGCCATTAGGCCTACTGACTTCTATTGTATTACTTGCCATTTCCCCTGGGAAGAGCTGATATACTCTATAGATGTGTTTATAGCCAACTATAGATGTGCTTGAGACAATGAAAGCCACCTGCAAAGCCAGCTACGAAATGGCTTCAACCATTCTTCTGGAACAGGGCAGATTCTCACGTTACACAAATGCTGTGCCACACTCCTTTTGTAAAGTCCAGATTACATCAAGTCTTGTTATAAATGCAGCAAAAAACTTCTGATTCATCTCCTTCTTTCTTCTTGATTTTAGAAGTACATATGGACCCACTGACGGGGCTGTGGCACTGCTGGGATAGCTGTGACAGCCCAAGGAACTAAAAAAGAGCTGGGAATTTCTGTTTCTCCTCTGGTACCTTTCACTTGATCAGGCTCTGCTTGCAGAATGAGAGCTTTACTGGTTCTATCAAAATTGGTAAAATAGTAATAAAAAGACAAATGCAATACCAGCAAGAAGGGCTACTCAGATTTGTCCCTTACACATGCTGGCAGATGAAGGGCTTCCTGCAGGACTGGCTGAAGCTCTGTTCGATTATCAGTGAGTTAGTTGCACATCAGCCTCTGTGGTCAGTGTGGTAACTCCATTAGAAATATGAAATGTGCACCTATTTAGGAAGGCTGGCACATTTTTGCAATTATCTAAATGAAATGAATTGCAGAATTTCAAGTGAAACCTGAACTTTGCCCTGTCTCCAGATGGATGACCAAGGCGCTGAGTTGGAAAGAGCAAAACTCATCCTGCCTTTTCCCCTTCCTTTTTGTTTTTGGTTATTGCCATTGAAGCCAATGTCAGTATCTGCATGAGTAAAATGATCATTTACCTTTGGTGGCTGG
>NW_009930195.1:0-37916 GCF_000696875.1 Nestor notabilis | reverse complement strand
GGAAAGAATGTGAAAATCAGCTGCTCAGAAAATTGAAAACAATGCTTTTTAGTTTACAGGCATAAATGAAATTTTCCCCCACCAAAACAGAAGGAAAAATCGTTCCAGCACTGACAGCTTATATTCTGTGGAGATGTCCAAAACCTGAGGACACAATCTAATTTAAGAACTTAAGTTGCCATTATCCCTGTTCCTGGCCAGTCCTGTCCTTGCTGATAATGTTCAGCCATCACCAGCCCAAGGGTATGATAACCCTTCACTGTGACCAGTGATGATTTCAGCAACAGGGCTTTAATTTCTCTTTCTACTTTGGGGAGAACAGAAGGTGGGGAAATAAAACAATTTCCCCAGTAAGACCCATTAGAAGGTGGGAGGAAAGTCATACATATTTGTGTGTACTTGTAGTCCACCCACTGCTTCCTTCCCTGGGCCCACCCTTCCGCCCTCCCTGCTGTCCCCAGGGGCACAGAGGCTCTGCTGTAGCTGGATGTGGTGGCAGCAGTGGAGGGGTAGGGGTGGCAAAGAACCCTTCATCCCTGCAGGGCCTGGGAGGAGGAGAAAAGATGCTCCGGGGACAGGGAGCAGTCCTGCAGTCTTCCTCCGGCTAGGAAAAGGAGCTGTGTGTGCATCTAAAATCAATAAAGAGTTTTCTTTCTACCTATGCCAGCTTGCGTGGTATGTGTCTATGTTGAGGTAGCTGCCTTGTTCTTGTGCCCCGGGTCTGCCACTTGGAGTTATCAATTCGCTAATATAATTCATATTGCTGGCTCATTATAAAAGCAAGATTATCTGCGTGTGGGGTTGAGGTTAACACTCGTGCTAGAGAAGAGATTAATGTTCTCATGGGAACCTGAAGAGGTGGCATCAGCTTCTGGGACCACTGAACAGCACCTTTAGTTTGCTGACCTGGTGCGAAGGCAGCTTTTCCGTGCTCAGCAGTGCCAGTCAGCAGAGGCCTCCAAGCCTGTGGGATCAGCACTTTATTCACATGAAAGACCAGATGCCTTTGATTCAGTACTTCTGTCTTTCCAGGATGATGACACCAAAACAAAGGTTGTGATCTCACTCTCTCAGCAGCTTTCATGTGCGAGGTTGGTTCACGTAGAGTTGCCCTTCTGGCATCTATTTACTGAGTGGAAAGGGAGCAAAAAAGAGCATGCTTGCCCAGGGTGGCACAACAGAGGTGTTGCTGACTCTTCGTAGTGCACCGTTTATTGCACCAGGTTTTAGAGTTCATTTTGAGCCGAGGATCTTTTATGGTAATCTGAGCTTTCTTTAAAAAAAAGAATGAAGTCCAAAGACCCTGTAACTGTCACAATGTTGAAGAAAAATTAGAAAATGTACAGAGAAGGGACTAAAAGAATCAGAATGAAAATAAAGACCTATGTGATGTGTAGAAAAAATACAGTTATTCTCTCAATTGTATGACTTTTCTGGAGCAGGGGTACTCATAGCTTTAATGTTAATGGAGGTGCTGGAGTTTATGCTTTGAAGCCCTCTCACTTGCTGAAGATGCTCCTGTTCACATACCCAATTCTCAGGGTTGCCCTGGCCCCAACTTTAATGGGACAATGGTGTGGGTGGAGGCACTCAGAAAACCCATAAACCAAGGGCAGGAAGAACTTTCCTAACTCATCAAATTTTGTCTTCTGTTCTCACAGGCATCACCGTCTCCTTATATAGATTACTGGAGGGGCTAAAAGGAACTGCACTAAAGTCACACAGCTTCTTTTTCCACTCCTTGTCCCCTTTCATTTCCCACACAACCTCTGCTGCTGCTGGCATACTTACTAGCTGATGGGCCGGCATGTTTGTTGGCTAGTGTATTATATATGTAACTGCCATTTAGATGGGGCAAATGCGGTACCGAAGCCCAAACCTCTATGTACTCAGTGTGTGCTCACCTAAAAAAATCCCCAAACCACCAAACAGAAGATGAAACACTGTGACAAGGATGAGAATTTCAAAAGTATTTGGTGTTGACCTGACTGCACCCACTGAGTTTCAGAATAAAACCCCTTCCTGCCTCAGTGGTGGATAAAGCCATCATGGCCTGCTCCTGGAGATGTGATTGTCAGTAATGTCACATCCCTGGTATAACACAGATCAGTCTTCCAATCAGAAAATCAAAGGAAGAGCCATTCTTAGTGAAGATTTAGATTAAAGTTATAAACTGAGATTAAGGTTGTAATCTCAGGCATACTCAGAAAGAGTAAAGAGGCAGATTTGTTCAGACTTTAAAGCCAATCTGTTTAGTGCAGAAAAGTTATTCTTACTTTGCTTTTCTAATTAAACATTGAGAGACACTGCCTCACTCTTGTAAATGCTTACTATTTACCTAGGCAGCTGGAGAGACTGAGTAAGGACAGATACGATTATGTCCTTGACATTTTAGGCTGAAATAAATGAAATAGCCATAACACACTGGTTTTTTTACATGGTGCAGTCTAGTATGGTCCTCCTCAAAACACTTTGTATTGAAATCTGCAGGTCTAATTTCTGCTATATTTAATGCTGCTAATTTAGAACTAGAATTAGGTTGAGTAAGTAGGAAAAGAGTGCAGAGTGATGGGAATTAAGATCTTTGTACTTGAAATCTGTCATGTCTGATATAAGATGCCAAAGACTTCTAACCTTGCAAGCCAGAGCAGAAAGAAGTCTTCTACTAAAAGGGAAAAAAAAAGCCTAATTTTAAATACTACATATATATACTAAAATTCTGGGAAAGCAATGAGCATCCTTTTTTTCCATTCAATGTTGTTCAGAAGTGTTGGATAACTATGTTAAACACTGGCGTGGAAGGGGAAAAATCTGTGGGTTTTAACTCACTATATAACATCAGAACTGCCAACCTCGTATTGATTTAAAATTAGAGAAGTGCAGTGATAGCACTTTGCAATAACACATGCAAGGTCACAACCATGTACCCTAGAAAGTAAAATTGCTAAATGTACAGGGCAGGTGAATCTAACAATTGCTTCATATTTCAGCATAGAGAAGCTAAGCTTAATTAAGTTACAAACTCCATGATTTCTTAGAAATCATGGTCTGAATTTTGCCACAGAAAATGACAAGCCTACTACTCACCTACCATGAACAAAAATAAGAAACACCTGTTGTCTCTTTGTCTTAGTTTACTTCCTCTGGCTCACTTGACTCCCTTGTCTTCCTTCTGGAGACCTGGGAGGAGCAGTGGTTAGATCCTTTCTGTCCTTTAGCATTTCTGATGGAATAAATAGGTAAGTGTATACAGTTATAAGAGGTTGTTTCAGCTTGCTCTGTTTTTTACTTTTTATTTTGTTCTTGCTCTCTTCCTTGATTATCCAGCACAGTAGGTAAGTGGAAGATACTCGCATGGACTTCTAGGCTGACCCAATATGAGCATGTTTGTGTTCCCAAGTTATTAGTGTCTTACAAAAGTATGAAGTCTAATCACTTGGGGACACTTAATGGTTGTACTTTTTATCATCTTGTTGTGACAGATACATTCCTCAGGAGTTTGTCTTCTTTTTATGTTTGAGTCAAACAAAATCATGTAGATTGTTTGTAATTTTAGCAGCAGGAAAATTAAAACCCTTGTGTCTTCAGTCCTGTGACTGTGTTTCAGCTGATGACACATTGACTTCTTCTGAAAAAGCTGTTCAAGGTCATGCAATAAGAAGGTGAAAGTTCTGTCTACTCATCATCACAGGGGTTTGTTTTTTTTTAATTTTTGTAAAATAATTCAACATTAAATTTAGAATTATGAACACTTCCTGTTATGATACAAATGGCTTAAGGAAAATGGAGCTAGCATGTGTCTGTTTGTCCTGTCTGTCTGGGAAAATCCACCTGATTTGGCTGCCTTTCATTTTTCAAAGAGAGCTTTCACGCATCCTAGTGGTATTCTTTATGGTCATTTAAAAGTCATTATAATTGTGTAAAACTATATATCCTCTAGGCAACAAGAACAAAAGCTTCTATATGCACTAAATATTGTTTCATTCAGGAAGTTATTCTTATGTGTATGTTTCCACAACTATTATCAGTAGAATTGAAAGGTAACAGCAATATCCACAAGTTGTCTGATTTCCTTCCCGCATCACCAAAGTTTGAAACAACAAAGATGAAAATGTTGGGGGAAATGCCTGTAACTATGACATAAATTGCTTTCCAGAAAAGATTTAAGGAAGTTGCCTTTAATATATTGTTTATGGTATGGCGGAGGCACTCCTGCCTGAAAGAGTTTGGTTGTGTTGGATCTTCTGAGCATTCCCCAGGTCTGGCCTCGGAACGTTCTTCAGTGGGTTATGTTCTGCTCTTGGTCATGGTAAGGGAAGCACAGAGCTCCTCCACTGTTTATTCAGAATTCGTGCTAATGCATCTGAAACCAAGCTGTAGCAAATATCTGTAAAAATTCCAGTTCAGCCAACTGCAGAAAGTTCAGATGATAAAATCACATAGGAGATTATTACTCTTGCAGTGTTTATACTTTATAAGGTTCCATGATTAATACTTTAATTTTTTTTAGTATTATCTTATTATTGTTACTTCTCTTACAATGTTAGCTAGTGCCTGTGCCTGCAGTATATGCAGTAGGAAGATTAAAGGGAGTAGCTGCTAAACCCTGTGGCACTGACGAGACGTTGGAGCCTACATTTCCAGCTCCTGTTCCTGTCTGGGAAAAGCCCTCTTAACATACGCCACTTCCAATGGAAATCTATGCCCAGTGGATGGTTTTAACATTGCTTAGCTCCCTTTTATGACCTTATTTTGTCTAAATGTCATGGGTCAGTTTCATGCATGTCCTGGTATAGGAATTGAGAGGAAGCACTTGGCATGGCAGCTGGTTGGGGAAGGCTGTCTAGCATTAAAATCAGACATCCAGATGCTTCCTTGATTACAATCTCCAGACTGGTATTCCCCTGGAGTCTGGGAAGCTGTGAAGAACTGAATTGATGTCTGCCCAGGCCACACATTACTCTTCTTCAAAAAGACTTCTGTCCTGTCCTTGTCACTACTCCCAGTCCAGGTCTTCTGCTAAGGCAGAACAAGAACAACCATGGAGATGTGTGTCCACTGCAAGCCACTCTGAATGAGCTGAAACTACTTTACCAGAGCCCACGGGTCTGTCGTGTTGCAGTGTTCCTGTCCTCTGTGGCTGCTGTTGCTATTTTTCTGCTGCATCGTCCTCACAGCCAAAATACCTCATTCTGAGTCTCTCGGCTTCCTGGCTCAGTAAAACGCCTCCTCTGTTAGTGGTTAGAAATGCTTCTGGGGAAGTAAAAAGAGAAAGTATGCCCTTGCATAGCATCAACTAGACAACTGTTGAGACCAGATATCTAAGATATGTTGAGGAAGACCTGCCCACTCATATGCCAGGAAAATTAAATCTGCCCCCAGTGTTAGGGGAAGGAGCTGGATTACACACTCTTAGATTTAGATGCCCCAATTCTGCCTAAGTCTTTCTTGTACATAGTATTTGTCAAAAATGAAGGGTCCAAAATCTAGCAGAATGAAACCTGGCTTAGTTGGAGCTTGCTGGAAGAAGAGTTGGGACCTTTATTAGAATTAAGCGTATGTTTTTATAACTAGATTATCGGATGGTAATTTTTGAGAGGTGAAAACAGGATTTAGTACACTCTAGGTGAGGATGACTTTTCCAAAGAAAAAAAAACAACTGTAAGCACCACTATTAATCCTTAAGAAAATTAGGTGAAAATGAGTCAGCCCACACCAAACCTTACTTGTTGAATCCCACTGCTTTTTGCTCATCAGTTCATACTACCTCTCTGATGCTATCTCAAAGGCCCAAGTTAACTCCGCAGTCTTCATGGTTTCAAGGGCAGAGGCATCTTGTTCACTTGTAGTGGAGGCCATAAAACCATGAGATAAAAATACTTAACAGCCAAGTAGCAAATGCCTTTTGAACAGGTGAGACCTGAATATCCATTACCTCACAGTGTGTGCCATCGTTCAAAGTGGTGTAAAAGAAAGTCAGAAATGCGAAGTCAGACGCTGTGCTAAACTGGGTGTTAATCCGTTTTTTACTACTCTATGCAGTGAAGTAAAGCATTGCTTTTTCCATGAGGCTCAAAGGAACACCAGAGTCTGAAATATATATTTTTGCATGGCTTCATATGGATTCTGAAGCGATGACAAAGATTTTTCTACCCTTACGTAATGTGTTCTTTAAATGGAATTAAAGAAAATAACTTCTCCTTCAGTAACATTATAGTTGGGGTTGGGTTTTTTTGTTTGTTTTCCTAGCTGGGTGGGGTATAAGTTAATAACAGGCACACAGGGCTATGCACACTCTTCTTGATTTGTTAGGGAGGACAAAATAGTGGTTCCCTTCTGTATCTCATGACCAGGAAGATCCTGTGCAGGGTGCAGAGCCCCACCATGGACAGGACAGAGTCAAGACCAGCCAATACCTTGTACTCTAAAGAATCTGCTGTTAAAAGCTGATGTTTTTCTATTCAGATCTAAATCCTACCTTGTCTTTCCTGGGTTGTCTACCCTTGTTCTCACCAGACTTACAGGCCACCTCCTTTGTCAGAGAGCACAGCCCTGCGGGTGCTGGTCCTGTGTGCTCTGCTGTTCTCTGCCTGTGCAGCTGGGCAAGTAGTGGTGTGTCTACACAGCTGCTCATTTGCCTAACTTGCTAGCAAATGCTCAGGGGACATTTCTTAATGTTCTGCCTGTTGGTCACAATTGATTTATTAATTAATGTAGTGGTGGGAATCAAAGATCAGTGGTTTTGGCTTTTTTTGTCTGTCTTCTACTAACTTGCTTTTTTCTTCAGGTAAATGATCCAAGCCCTGTCTACATCCTCATTCCTGTAAAATAGGAGTGATAATACCTACCAAGGAGCTGTTTGTGAGCCTTGCTGAGCTCTTTAGCATCCTCAGCAGGAGGCAGCATAGAAGCATATGACCAACATGCTATTTCAAAACAACCCCGTTTTAAATTGTTGTAAAAACCTCCTGCTAGCCCCGTGGTAGCTCACAGTCCTGTCCTGGTGGTTCCACCATCGCTTTAAGAAGTTGCAACCAAAAAGGGTTTTCTGGCCCTTCTCCTCCCCAGTCACAGTTCCCATACGCTTTGAGAAATCTCACGCTAGTGAAAACTAACTACTTTATGTGTATTTTTTCAGGTCAATTTTCAGCAGAAGCTCCCTGACCTGACTGGCCACAGAGTTTTATGGCTGCTCATGCTCAGATAAGAGGCACAGTAAGAGCATGCATCTAAGAAGGGGCAGGACTGTCTCTTTCAGTCACAGCATGCATCTAGATTACCTTAAATTTATTGGGAAACTCATGTTTCAGCAAAGCTTCTTCAGGTAACCTCAGCAAGCTCTTTGAGGCACGTAACCTCACAATACTTCAGTTAACTGTGCCTTTTAACCTTTATCACAGATGACAATTTGATGTTATGGGTTAGCTGAAATTCACTGACACACCATTTTCAGGAAACAGTGATTTACAGAAATCGTATAGTCATTCTTTTCCTGGCTATCTGGCTAGGGTTAGCGGAAGGCAAGCATGTCTAGCTTGTGCTCTGACACAATCGTCTTTGTGCCCCTGCCTGAGCTGTGGCCTTCCAAGGGAGGAGTAAACTTGGTATCACAGCCTTGTGCTCTGTGTAAGCTCATTAAAAGCTACAACTCAGCTGAGGTCTTCTGTAATCCCCAGGTGAACTGGAAGATAAATGGGATGTATAAGTTTGTGAAAGCCACAGAGTTAAGGAACTTTTCTGGGGTAGTGACAGACTTCACTTAACACCTCGGAGACATAGTAAAGTAAGTTAAACAGAGTATCAAGAATGTCTCACATAGTTTTCTCTGCTGTTGGGGAACACACTCCCAGATAAAAAGGTAATATAAGCTAAGTACTTGAATTAGCATTCCTGGCTGCTAGAGTGAAAATCTAGTAATAGTGCTCATTACAGAAAGCAGTATTTCTGCCATAAAACATGGGAAAAGCATTATATAGTCTTTATTACTGAAATACCTTACACTTTTAGATTTATTTTTTTAAACTATATATCCCAACAGCAATTGGCAATTGGCATCATAAAGTAATGCACCATTAAACATATGTAAAAGTGGAGAAAAAATGCAAACAAACACAAAGAGGTTTCTGAAAATGAAATTGATATGATGGGTTTAATAAATAAGTGTCCTAATCCAAATAAGATGTTAATGAACGTTTAGTAAAGTCAAAGAGAGTGCTAAGGGGGTTTTTGTTCCAAATGAGTTGTGTATTCTTTAGGTGCCTGTTTATGTGATGTGTACTAGGTTTTGTTTTTTGTTTAGTGTACCACTCTGAATACAACTACCTACAATAATGGGAGCTAGAAAGAAACTGTTCCATGTCAGATTCCACATCACTGCAGATGCTGTTCCCACTGAAACAGTTCCTGGGTAGCCATGGATGTTTTTTTCATAGTTAAGTGTGTCCATTAGTGTGCATAAGGAACTGCTAAAGGCACTCAATTACACTGGTGAGGGGCTAACCTCCTGTGACGGGACTAATGTGGTGCTTGACCAAGAATTGGTTTACTTCAGGTTCTCTTCAGGTTTCAAAAAAAGAAGTAAGAAGTACTAGAAGATGACTCTCATAGCAACAGTTGGTAGCTTTTCACTGAACTTTAAAGAAATTACACTTGACTGATCAATGTCCAGAGAATCCCAGAACTTTTCAAGTAGGCATTAAAAGCAAACCCTGTCACTACTTCTGGCTTTACGAGAGTAAGTCTGTAGTGACATTATGAAAGTAACTGCTTAGGAAGTGTAGACAAATTCAACAGTTTTGAAGTATGCTTTTCCACTGTGCTGAGTAGTTCTCCAGAATGACTGGAATTACATAGTCCCAGATGTTTAGCATACCCCAAGGAAAAAGTTCAAAAATTGTCTCTTACTTTGTAGTTATCAGGAGATCCTGTTGTGTCTCCAGAAGTTATGTGAATCTTACTCAGACTTACTTTCATAACATTTTGTTCCATTTTCTGTACATATCTGATGGGAATAAAGTGCACCAAGCTCGAAGATCATCTTAAAATGACTTTCGGAAAAGTGTAAGATGCTCTTGTTACTTTGGTATGACAAAATCAGGTTAGGTTTTAGTCCTGAATGAAGATACTGGAGAGCGAGGTTGTATCACAGTTGTTTGCATTATTCTTTCGCTTTCTTGATGGTTGACTTTCTTGATTAGGAAATAGCGTCTCCCCTGGGAGCTTCAGACAGAAAGTGCTTTGATAGAAAAATACACTGAATTCTGTAGATGCTTGTTATTTCTCACAGGTAAAAATGTATGGAGAGATGAATTGCTAGAGTAGCTAATGATTTCTTACTTTTTTTAACTTGTACAGAAGAGACAGGCTTTCTGGCTTTTTTTGAAGCAGCTTATTCAGCTGTGACGATTTGGTATTGCTGTTTAATTAGCTGTTTAGAATTGTACACTTTGCATAATCACTATTTGACTACACTCAGAAAAAAGGAAGTTCAGTCTATGTGTTACTCAACTAAAACAATCTAAAAGGCAAATCATACTTTCCAATTTCTCTTCATTGTGCTGACATTTTGAGGTAACTAATTCTTCCAGGGAAGATGCTGTGACTTCTGCCTGACCAGCACTTATTATTTCAGTCTTGTGCATAGTCTTATCTTTAAAGTTGAATTGAATTTCCAGTAGGTGGAAATCAATACATTCCAAGATACTGGGTTGTGAATAGTTTATTTGACTTGGGAGTGGTGGAAACAGTACGCTGCTCTGCAGTGTTAAATATAAAAAAACAAAATGCAAACTGATACATAAGGATGTATATGAGTTTTCATATCCAAGATTTTCCCATGTGTGTAAATACATATACGTACACATACAAGTGTATGCGTGTGTGTTTAAGTACATAAAAGCCTCTTTAAAATGTTTTGTACTGGTTACTTTTCACAGCATAGTAGGAACTGAACATGCTTGTCATGAATAGAATAGAATAGAAAAAGGAAAACAATTTTCCAACAAGTTTCAACTGCACGTGTATCTTTGGTAGCTGATGGCATAGCTAGCTTCATATATCAACATTTCTCCTGCATTCTCAATGGCTCTGAAATGTGCACTTAAGATTAGTGGGAGAGATCTTGCAGTCCATTCTGAAATACTCTGTCAGATTACACATGAAGGAAGAACTTTCATTAGGTATAAATGCTGACCAAAATGGCCAGGGCATAAGCCAGGCATTTTTAAGACACATTCTAGCAAAGCCTTTTTCCTGCTGTCCTTGCTCCCAGAGTCCCTCTCCATACTGTCAGTCCTTCCACTTTCAAACTCATTCAGTCCCTCCTGCTCACCTCTTGCCTCTTCCCAGATGGGCAGCTGTAGTAGCATTTGGGCCTGGCTACTCTCTGTTTTGCTCTCAGTGTGGTTTAGTGTACTGGCACTTGCTGAAGACATCGACTGAGAGGAGACATAGGGATGATACTGGGCACAAGCATTTCCAGGTCCTCATAAAGTTTACGGCAGTTTTCCTGAATTCCTGTTTTGACTGTTGTCTACAGATATTGATGAAAAGCTCCTTTCGTGACAAAGGCAGGAAGCTTTTAACATGAAAACGGTCAAACTGTTGTCACAATTCAAAGCAAATATGAGGCCTGGATAGAAACACAATATAAACATTCCCAGGAGAGCTTCTTGAGACTTGTTGTGCAGAGCAAAGTTGGCACAGTGTCCCATTTGCAACACAAAAAATCAAATGGATTTTTTTGTTTGTTATTTTAACAATATTTAAGTGACATTTCATTTGTTTCAAGAATCAGTTGCTGATGCACAAGACTTCTCTGTCCACTGATTCACATCAGATGAGTACTTTCTGCAGTCACAAGTGTCTGCTTGGCAGACTTGTTTTTGCAATTGAAAAGTCAATAATTCATTCATAGCCAAGATAAAGAGCTCAAGCCCATTACGAGATTAGTGCTGCTGTGAAGACTTTCAGTTGTACTCATACTAAAAGAAGAGGAGACTGAGAGTGTTTTCTACTTACAGTTTGGTCTACCACTTATTTTCATTTTTTCTAAGGCGCCTATCATGGGGCTATCTTAGTAACAATAAACTAGTCACTCAAGTGCTATACTAAATATTGCTTTCAAGATAGCTTAGTATAATGAAAATGAAACTTGTTTTGACTATGATAAAAATGTTTGTTCAATAATTTCTACCGTAACTCCCAAGTTATGGCCCTTGAGTTCATGGGGAAAAGTAATTTCATTAATTGTTCAATAACATTTTGCACCTAGAAAAATACAAATCGTCAGTGGACTGATTATATTAATTCATCTGCAAGAGGAATGCCTCTAGGAAACGTACAGAAGCTCAGAATAAAATTAGCAAATGTATAAGATGAAATGGAAAGCAATCAATTTTGAATTAGAGTACAAATTAGCGAGTTTCCGTATTTGCAATCTATTGTAGAAACACTGGAAATAGGGCAGGATTAACGAACATTTGTGTATTTTTATCATTTATTTAAAAACTTTTTACCTGTTGCAGCCACCATGGTAATTACTGTCTCTTAAATCTTAAGAAACCTATAGTCATCCACAGCATTTGGTTCTTTGCCAAGTATATGGTTAAGAGGCTGTCAGAAAAATAATCATTGTTAGCTCCTGCTATTGTGAATATATTGAGTGGATGAAAGACCACAGCTTTAGGTCTGGTATTTTTTGCAGCTTGTTACTCTGACTGCATAGTCATCAGCTATCACTGATGGGCTGTGTTTCCATTTACAACTTCTTCAGAGTCAAATCTGATTTTCCTTCCTGCCTGACAGACAGATTATTGGTGACGCTGTGCTTTAACCCAGCCTTCTGAAATGATCCAATTAAAAAGGCTGCTGAAAAGGTGTTTTGGTTTTGTTTTAAATAAATTGATATTTCTCAAGACTGAGCGCTCTGTGTAGCTCCAGCTTAGTTTGCCTGAGTTCAGCACAGTTGTCCTAATGGCATTTTCAACACCACTCTGATTGTAGATTGCTGCATAGCTGATGGTAAGGTTTGGGTCTAACCAGCAATGTGTGAGGTCCAACAGGGACTAGAAAAAATGCTAATATTATGACTCTTTATGTGTCAAGAAACACAGTGCAAATCTCTGGGAATATCACTACAGAGGTGTCATTAATTTAATCAATCACTGTGTTTCCCCTATTAGTTCACCAACTTGCAACACAAGTAGAAGTTTTTTTTAAGCTCTTCAAAAATGGGTAACATCTGATTGCTTTTCAATATACTGCAGCTGCTTCATTCCTGGCTCATTACACAGTCTGAACTTCTCAAAAGAAAAAAAACAAAACAAAACAAAAAAACCCAAAATAAACCCCTCACAAAACAAAGTATAAAAAAAATTGCACGTAACAGGCAAATGTCAGCTAAGACCTTTCTTTATGTCAGAACAGGTTGTAAAGTCCAGAGCCTTGCTGGTGTCTCAGAAAGAGGACCTGATGCTGGAGATGGTTCTAGGACATCACCATGTGAGGCTGGAGTAGATATCTGCATAGTAGGTGAGCTGTTGTAGAAGTACCTGTGGAATCTCTTCTAGGCTTCAGTGGTTTGCCTGTGCTTTTGACAATGACTAAGTCTATTTTGCAAGTGTTACTTCCGCCCAGCCCCTTAAGAACCAAGGAAAAGTTTATTACAAATTCATATTTTGTATTAGAAATTGCATGTGCTTTGGATCTTCCATGGATTCTTATTTTGTGTTCTAGTCAGTTTGTGTATGAAGAAATACCTCTGTATTTCAAACATTTTCTAAAATCTAATTAAAAAAAACCTTTTGGTGCATGTTAAGTACTCACATTTGAAGCTCATTTCCCCCACAATTTCCAGTGTGAGGAAAACTTGGCTTCTCAAACATTAACAAAGTGAATTCAAAGTAATTATAAATATATTAAATTTCTTGAGTTTGAGGTGATGTTGATGTAAAATTGAGAGGAAATTCCATGAGAAGGAATTAATCATGTTTCCTATAGGATTTTCCCCATGCTGGATACAATCTAGCCTTATTCTTTCAACAATTGCTCCTTATTCCTCTATTTAACTAAACTTTTTAGTTTAACTTTCTTTAGAGCTTTCTTTAAAATGTAAGTAAAAATATTAGCTGGGAGGTTTCTGAGTTGCAGGGCTCCAGCTGCAGCACAGGAGCCTTCAGGAGAACACAGATCTGGAGCTAAGAATTAAGTGTAGTTCCTCAAAGAATCATTTCAGAAATGTGTGAGTAGAACTGCTTCGCAGCGTACCGAATCTTAGTCACTTGTGCTTTGGCTTTTGCAATAGCCACGTGAAAAAGAAAGGGTTATTTATTAAGAGCAGAACAGTTCCCTTTTAGTTCTGTAGCAATCATGTCTCTTTTTTTCCAGTCCATGGAAAGTGTTATCTCAGGCAGCTTTGCGCAGGAAGTTCTGTTTATCACTTCCTCACAGTTGCAGTTTGTCTAGGACTTAAATATATGATATCAGATTGCATCAAAATGTGGGCCTTTGTGTGCTTAACTCATCAAAGGAGTGGACCCTCAGGACTTGATATCACTTCGCTGCATATGCAGTCATGTAGCAAAACAAAGTCTATCTAAACAGGACAGGACTATTTCTGTTGGTAGTGTAGCAAAGCTAGCAGAATTGGTGTAGTTTCAGGTATCTGCACTGTTTCACTTCTTGTTTTTAATTTTATCACTTTTTAAAAAGTGACATAGTTTGCCTGTTTTTACTATGTAAACTACAACAAAAACCAAAATATTACTTGTACAGTCATAAAAACAGAAAACCAAACCCAGCCGGGATTCACTTGGGGTACACTGCTGTGGTGCCTGCATAGATTATAAAAAAGCTTTAAAATACTGAATCTTTGATTAAAACTTAATCTGTGTGGTTTTGGCTGGCGATTGTTCCAGCAAATCTGAAATGGTAGATGGTTATCTAGACAGCTGTGTGTCAAATAAGTTTAATGAGACTATAACAAATAACAGTTACTGTAGGAGGTTGACTATGGCTTATGAACCTGCTCTCCCACCTTTGTGGTTATGTTTCTATTCTCTTCACCCTTGATAAAGGAGTTCCCTCTTAACTAGAGCAGGCTGCAGTGCCAGATGTTAGTCTTTCTGGGCAGCCACAGGAAGCCTATTCAAACTGTGCAGCAATACTTCTGCTCTAAGTAACAGCTCCTCTACACCGAGTCTGGTTTTTAATACCACCCTCTCCCATGCCCCTTGCAGTATCTAACTTAACTGTATTGGCACTTTTACTCAACACAAGTTGGTTTCATGTTAGCTGATAAGTATCCAGCCATTGCAAGCCTGATACCCACTTGCCACTCTGGGGAAACCGCAACTTTAGGTCCATTTCAGCTCCCTCCCACATGATTCTGGTGAGTGTTTTAACCACGTGATAGATGCAAAACTGAGAATATGAAGTTAAGGTCATCAGATCCATGATGTAATGTACCCTCTGTTTACTAAAATTTGCTAGCACTATATATAAAAAGAAAAAAAAAGTTTAAATTACTCAGCAGTAAAAGACAAAGTAAAATTCTATTCTCTCTTGATATCTCTTCCTTGTGAGAAAATAAAAACCAGTTATTAATAGAACATGGACTGAAACTGGTGGAGTTCTGGATTTGCTTTTATTCTTTTCCCCCCGCTCCTTTTTCTCATTATTTTAACTGTTGTATGGGTTGATGAACATGATTATGAGATTACTCCAAATCCTGTCAAGCAACTGCTGCGGGAGGCAGTCAGCAATGTGACCTGGGCAGAGTTACCCCACCTGAAGGAAGGGGCCCCAGAGCCCAAACCTCTAGGGATGGGTCAAGCTTTTGGCAGACCCTGGCAGGCTCTTTCCTGTCAATCCTGTCAATCTGTCAAAACCCAGAATGAGCTGGGAAATAACCCAGTTTTCTAATTCGACTCTTTTCCACTCTGCCTTGCTATGCCAAGGAAACCCTGAAAGGCACCCTATTGTATCTTCCTGCCTTCAGTTGCTGCCTCCCACCACTTTTTCCACAGGAGGAGTGGTATGGGCCCTAGGAATCACTCAGTGGAGCTGAAAGGTTTAGGACATGGTACTCTATACTGTAATTTTGAGCACTGTCAGTCCTTTGTGGGGAACGAGCTCTCACTGCTGGCCGGAAAACAGAAAAGGGCTTAAACCCAAGGATTTTATTTTATTTTTTTTAAAAAGAAGCTGAATTTTCCTCCTGTTCTCTTTCAATTTGATTACATAGGAAAAGTGAAAGTCAGGATCCCACCTCAAAAACTGTCCTGCTGCTCCAAGGTAGTCTTACTCTGAAAATAACAATACTTTGCAGGAAGCAAATGCATGCTGTTGCCTCGTGATGAATGCTTCCATTTTCACTGAGGGGGGATAAACCCTGCTTTTGTTAGTCAATATGGATAATCACTGCTGTGAATCAAGTTTACAGGTACTAATCAGCCATGCAGCTTTTCACATGCGCCCATTTGCACCAGGAAAACTGGAAGTTTTGTGTAGTTCTGCTTTGTGGAACCTCGCACCACCCTAAAACTGCACTCCACAACTCGACTGCCCCTTTTTTTCTTTATTTTATTTTTTTTTTTTTTTTAGTGGAATAAGGTTGACACCCAGAGGCTGCAGTTACTGTTTTGATAATCTTGATCTCGTCTTGATGTTTGCAATTATAGATGCTGCTGTTGTCTATATGGTAACCAATATTTTGTTTTTCTTGTGTTTATAAAGTCTTAATGGTTCAAATAGGTGACGGTACCCTATATGTCACTAAGGATGTCTAAAGGGTCCACCTTTCCTGACAGTGTATGGCTTTGTAGACTCTAATCTGCATGAAAGATCTAATCAACTGAATTAACTTTTCTAATGAAGGTGATGCTTTTAAATAGGCTTCTTTCTGTTGTTGTTGGTTTTGTTTTTTGATTGTTTTTTCTTCTTTAGGCCTGATTCAGGGCCCTTCTGTGTATTCTCAGAAAAGCATGTAGAATGGTGTCAACTTTAAAGTTCTGCTTAAATCCAACCAAGGTCAACCAGGATGAAGAAGCCCTGACTTAATGATGTCTTGGTTTGGAGCTGCTTTAGGACTCCCAGGGATGCTAATGCATGTTAATTTAAACTTCTTATCACTACACTAGCAAGACCGTTCACACGTTTTCCAGAGACACTACAGGATTTAGGCTGTTCTCCTAATTGCTATTGTTTAGTCTGCTAGCTATTATATTTACCACAAGCTGTTTCCATCTTGTTGGGAGCCTGGTGTTAAACTGAAAAAACACCTATCTTAGCAATTTGTTGCCTTCTGGAAGCTGAAGCAATTACAGTGTAATATGCAGATGAGCTTCTATACAATGTGTGTAAATTTCTGGCTGTGGTTTTGTTAGATGAAATATCTGTAATATCAGGTACCTGTAATATCAGGTACCTTGTACCTGATTAGAAATGTAGGGCATGTGTTCTTCATTCTTCCTGCCTTTTTGTCCTTTTTGTTGATTTTTTTATTTCTTCCCCACAAGGTTAAATGCAGCTGATTAACCAAGAAGAATGTGATCATGGTTTTCATGTCTGATCAAGTCTGAACTTATCCTACAAGATGGTCCAATAGCGGATCCACAACCTCAGTTTGTGTCTGTTTTGCATCAATCACTCTGTCAGAGATGGTTTTCTCTATCCCATAGAAGTTTTAGGTGCTCAGAAGACCACGGCGTTTGCACAGTCATGGTGCAAATGGAAAAACCAGTCTGGAAAAACACTCCAAGCAAGTAAGAGCAAAGGAGCAAGGCCCTTTTTCCTCTCAGTCCAAGAGAGATGGCTGCCTTAATTGGTGACTCACTTAACGTGAGCTTTGCTGTGGCAGTTATCTGTTGCTGAAAAAGACAGTCCTGCTTCTGTCTCTGTGTCATATTTTTCTTGCCCCTTTTCTTGCACCAGGAACAATGGTTATCTGACCTGGCAGTCAGGCAGTTAACAGAGTGAAAGACCAGAAGAAAACTAAGTCTATCAAGAAAACCAATTTATTTTCTGCCATTCTCATTATTTGATCCAGGTTGGTGAAAGGTCAGGAAACTTGTATCCTGGGCAGCAGATCCAACCTGAAGAGGTACTATTTTCAGTAAGGCATTCATAAGACTTACGCTCAGCAGTAAGTTAAAATTGAACCTCAAATATCTGACTTTCTGAATTACTTTATTTTCTTTCATATTTTTAGGTACAGTTATTAACAGGCTTTAAAAAGGAAATTCAGATTACTAGAAATAGATTTTTATTTGGAGATTGATTTGCTTTGGAAGAAAAAGATCCTAAGATTTGTCCTTGACTTAAACCAGGTTTGAGGTTGCAAAGAAAAATTTGGTCATGCTTATATTTGTTTCATTTTTCACACTCTTCTTCACTTTCTTCTTTTGCTGAGTACTTCCAGTCTCATCAGAACCTGGAAGTACCAGAAAAGTCACACTTTTTGCGAAGCATGTGTCTTCTTGTGCTGAACATCCTGGGTTTGGATTTGGGAAACCTGGATTCAATTTTCTTCTTTGCCACTCATTTGCAGTTTAAAGTTGGGTAAGTTATTTAGTAAAATCAGTCTGTACTTCAGACTGATATCTCCTTGCCTCAAAGGAGCACAGTAAGTTCATTCGTGGTTAGACACTCTGATGCTGTGGAGATCGGAGCCATTTGCGAGTACAGAGAGGCTCTTTTAGAACAATAAAATGCTGTTACATTTAAATAAACATAGGATTTGGTTTTGTTTCCCAAATCATTATTTTAATCTTGTTTTAACCTGCTGTTAAACACAACAAGCTGTTGTGTTTGTTTCTGGAGACATGTATTATCCCAGTCCTAAGCAGCATTGTGTATGTCTGTTGTGGTGGTGGCACTCCCGGCCAGCTGACTTGGAATGAGATGTGCTAGACATCTTCAGTGGGGCTCTTACAGGGAGTTATTGAGAGTTACTGAAGAACTACTATTTTCAATAAAGTGTTTTTTTTTTTTTTTTTTTTTTTTCCTTTTAAGACCTGAAGGATAGCAACTTTTGAGCAGTAAGCATATTCATACTTTTATCTAGGAGTATGACTTAATGGGAAGTGCATGTACATATGTCTGGCTCCATATTTAAGCAGGGAAGAAAGTATTTGGCCTTAAGCTTAGAGATTCTGGCTCTGTAGATCAACTTATCTACTCACACACTCAGTTTCTGAGATGATCCACTCTGACTCTTCTGTGCATATAGAACTGTATTCCCAGATACGCAAGAAGGTAGTGCATTTGAAAAATGGGATATGTTACTTTATCTGAAGGGTAGCCACAGGTCTAATCAACATTGGCTCCAGTTAATGATCTGTTAACGATCTGAAGACTATGCTTGTTAGGCTGGCAAATTGTGAATCGACTCACTTGCCAGTTTTAATGAAGGATTTTTGCTCTCTAGATCCTTTATTTCCAAAACTGAATAGAATAAGTGTACCACAGAGCCACATGTTGACAAGAATTCTTCAATGCTACAAGAATCCTTAGCTACTACATCAAGTTCCATGGCCCTTCTTCAGTCAAAAGCATTAGGAGGCAATGTAGTATCTTATCATATCATTATAGAAAGTAGGTATGAATAACAAATTATTAACACATTACCCCTTTTCACAACTTAGCACTTTGAGTATGCTGCAAGATTTCATGCATCAAATTTCTGAAGGGGCTAAGTAAGTATGAAAAATTAAAGTATTTAATCCTGGATTGGCACATGTGCCATTAGTTAGAAATGAAAACCATACAAACAGAAGTACTCACAGCAATCTACTCTGCAAAATACATTGCAAAAGAAAGCCTTACAAACAATTAGATTCCCAGGAAAATAATCATCACAGCTGCCTGAACAGCTGTCAGATGGTGGTTCAAAAAAGACAAGAATTAAAGTTTATTAAAACATTACTAAGTAATGATTTACATATTGGCTCTCCATTGTGCTTAACGGGAACCTACACTTTAAAAATTATTCGCAAGTAAATGACTAAGCTCTTTGTAAAGTTTAGCTGCTGTACTCACTGAAAGATAGTAATTTGTCTTTGCCCTTACATGATGACTAAGCTGTCTTTTTATCATAGCTCTATACCCATGTAAATATATTAAGATGATACAGATACTATTCAATTTTAAATTTTTCATAGTATTCTCTGCTTTTATATTCAAAGGGGTCTTTAAAAAGGCTATCTACAATCAGAAAGAACATCTCTATGCACATTTGAGTTCAGATAGAAGGACTGAAATTGAACTCAAAGGCATTTTCATTGCAGTATGCTCTAAGGGTGAATGAAAGATTACTTTGAACTTGAAGTCAATTTGATATACAAAATATTCTGTGCAAACCCTGGAAATTTGAATTGTTGCTGGCTGCTTAAGAAGTACTATGAAATCCAGAAGCTGAATAAGTCAGAGTGAGAAGATGTAACTTTCAGTGCTTGACTACTGTGGTGTTATGGCACAAGACTTTTGAAAACATATGCAAGCTGGTTTGCGGTATGATTGGATATGTTGTGTAGGCACAGTTTTCTGATGGGTTGCATAGAATTAATGAAGCAGTAGATGAGGTTCTAAGATTGGATTCAATATTGACTATAAACCACTTTTAAGGAATTCCAAGTTAGTTGCACAGTTTTAAAGAGCTTGGCAGTAGTCCTTATCTGAGTAACTTGTCATCTTTAAGTCCTTGCCTGGTGAACTCTGTATTTGATTTAGGTAGGCCAATTATGTTTTACAGGACTGATAGAAAGAAGGATACCTATGTCTATATGGTTGTGCAGAATCTGATTCATGAAAATGTGGCTTTTATGCTAAATGAGAGTGTGGGTAACATACGAATGTTCTTCACACCCATCGTTGTTTCAAAATCTTCTTGTAAAGCTGATTTGAGGGATTGAGATGGGAGGTTGGTTTGGTTTTTTGAGAGTTCTTTTCACATTGGAGTAGATCTCTCTACTTTCACTTTGTGAGTAGGGTGCTATCTATAAAAGCCAGGACTCTGCTTAACACTTCCTTCTTTACAACCTGTCTAGACCTCTAGAAATTGGGAGTGTCTAGTGAGTTCTTAGCACTTTAACAACTGGTGGCTGAGCGTATATGTATAGGCCTTGGTTAACCACATAAATGCCATAGGGAGAGACAACTCATGATGCTCAACTCTGAATTCTTGGCATGAGTCAATGACTGATTGACTCTTAAATTAACCAGCAAATGCAATGAAAAGTATCTCACCAGATCTGCTGTACTTTGCCTTTAGCAGAAGGTAAATATGAGTGCACCAGCCAGAATGATGATATTTATCTTTTTCTATGCTTCACTATATTCAGTGTAGGACTTTCTTTTTTTTTCCCTCCAGCTATGAGATACCACCTGCATCCCCTTTCACAACTGTGCTCAAGCATGACATCAAAATAATCTGATTAAAATATGGTCATGGCTTATCTGTAGGGAACTTGGAGAGTGGAATAGTTCTGGTCTTGTCTTAAAGATGTCAGCTCTATGTACATACCCTAGCCTGTTCGCTAAGCTCCCCTGCATTCTAACCTGTACAGAGTAGAACATTGTTATTTTTAATGACAGGTGGTTTAATACATTTAAAATAATGTATAAACTCTTTTTTTTTTTATTATTTTTTTTTATTTTGAGTTTGTGATTCCATATACTGTGGTATATAGGATAGGAAGAATTATGAAAACTCCATGTGCAGAAATAATGATTTGTTGAGTCCTGAAAAATAGGGGATCTGTTGGTATGACTTCATGGTTGCATGAGTTGTTACAAGCACATCATGAATGCAGACATCATAATACTAGGTACAACTAGTTTTTAAAAAGAATTATTATACAAAAAAGACAATAAAAGTAAGCAAGGAATGGTATTTGATACCAGTTATTGCTCATGCAATCTGAGTGTTTTATCTTGAAATTATTTCTATATTTGCAAAATGCCCTGGATGAACAAGCATTCATTGGTTTTCAGAAATGTCACTACTTGTTCTGGCAGAGAAGATTACAGTCTAATATGGTGGGGGTTCTCACAATGAGGGGGCTAGAGGGAGTGGAGAAGAGAAATACGACATTTCTACTTTCTTAAGCAGGCATTTCTGAATTGGACAAAGTGCTTAGTATGTTGCCATTCTAAGAAATTAAAACAATTAACATTAACAAGAACTAACTGGAATAGATCAGTGGCCTACAAATGTGAATTCCACTGTGTCAAACTCTTTAGGTTAAAATAAGGGAGAAGTAGATGAATTAATTTTCCAAAAGAAGGGACAGATGATGAATACATTTCTTTGCCTTTTATGCACTAATAACATTGATGAATTTGCACAATAACTTTTGGGAACATCAAATGTGAGAAGGCACATTTCTACGGCACTGAGAAGTCATTTAGCAGCTTCCAGGCAGTCACACAAAATGAGAAGCCATTACATCATTGTTCCTCACGATAGAAATCAGAAGTGACCAAAAATTCCTTTTTTTCATTATGAAAGACTTGTACAAGGACTTGTACTAATGTACAAAATAAAAACTAGGAAGAGGTCCAACAGGAGAGCACTTTCTTTATTGCCTAGACCTTCAGCCTGGGAAATCCACACAATTCCCAAATCCAGCTCCACAGCATGCCCTGCCCAGGCTGCAGCAATGTGTTTTGAGTGGCCACATTGGAGGTTTGCCTTCCCCACTGAGTGAGGAGGGGTTTGCACTTCTGCTGCCACTTCCTTTTCCTGCCCCTGCCTCACAGTTGTATCTCATTGTTGGGTGGTGGGATTTTAAATATTGTTGGGCAAATTTTCTTTTTTTTTTTCATGTCTGCATTCTGCAATGTTCTTGATGGAGGGGAGCCCAACTACTTTGTGTTGGGACACTGTGAAAGTTCTTGAACTGATGGGATATTTAGGGCCAGGCTTTGTGAGGGTGCATCCTCAGTGAATCCTTCCTGCTTCACCCTTGGAAAATGGTGCCTGTTGGTGGATTTCTAACCCTTTGAAAATGTGTACTTGTGGGGGACAGTGGCAAGGCCGCTATTCCGAGGGAAGTTTGGTCTCAGGGTGGATCACAGAGCCTGTGGGCACCTGCCTGGCTGCATCCATATGGGTGAACACTGGGACAGGGTACATGTCTGTAATGTCTGCTTTATTTTACTGGCAGGTGTCACCTGTAACAAGCAGCTTTCCTCACTGCAATGCCTGGGTATGTCTCAGGGCACAGCAGAAGCCACCACTTGGTTCCCAGTGGTCAGAAAGAATGAAACCATACAGTTATACAGAGATTGTCTAGGCATGTGGATGGGAGCTGTGCTGTGCCATTTGCCTACAGAGCTACAGAAGAGGTCCCAACCCCAATTAGTTTCCTAGTGCAAGTGCAACCTCTGATGCCTTGCAGAAATTGAAGTCAATTGTACTCTGACAGTGAGGGAAGCCAGAGATTCAAAACCACAGTTCCGTAATTCAGTAGCTGAAACCAGCAACTGTTAAAACTGCACCATATGTATCTTCCCCCCACTACATATATACCTATGTAAATAGAAGCTTTGTGCTGGGAATGGACAGGTATGTTATGTTCATCCTGCAAATGGTGCTGCAATGACCCCTGTAGCTAAGGAAGGAGAATTGAAAGGGTCAGTAAAAAACACTCCTGAGACTATCTCAAATATGTTGACTGCCTATGACATGGGACTTTAAAAGACTCTAACAAGAAGTAGCTCTGTGTTGTATTCAACTATTTAAAGTGATCTAAAATGCTTGCTATCTTGCAACCATTAGGAATGAGGAAGTTACAGGTGGGGAGTCTGCATCCCTTATTTTTCTGGAAGTTTTGGAATTGTTTGGGCTCTGACAAAGCAAATTGTGAACCACGAGCATTCTTTTACTCTTCTTGAAAGGGCTCATCCTAAATCTGAGAGGTAGTCCTGTCTCTAGCTCTCTGGTAAGGTTTGCTGTTCTTCAGACCAATGAAAAAAACCCCAAAACAAAACCAAAAGGAGTTTATCAAACTTATTAGAAAACCCCATAATGTTCAAAAGACATTTTTAAACACTAACCTGGCTGGATTTGAACTAGTTACCTAGTGGCCAAGGGATTTTTTTTTCTTTCTCATTTTTAATCCCATTGATGCCGAGTAGTTTTAGCAGTATTGGTCTTATTTCTTATTAGAATATTAAGTAGTAATTTTTCTTCCTCTTCACCTCATGCTTTGTATTTCCTGAGAACAGCAGGTAACAAGGCAAGCCTGGCATCTGACCAAAAAGGTTTTTTAGCTAAGGATTCATTAGTGTGTGTAAAAATAGCTAACCTTGTTTGAAGGCACTTCTTACACAACAAGAAAGGGGTTCAATTACCATATCTCATTTAAAGTGAAGATTAAACATCTTTACCAGGATAATGCTCTAATCCCATGAATCCTATTTATGTTGAAATGTAGTGCTATTGGCAATAAACAGCAATCTGAGAAGTCATAACCCAAGTAAAGAATTGTCAAGTGACTTTAGAGCTCCCTATAAATTTCCTCTTCATGACTTCAGCAGTAGTGTTCAACAACAGAGTTAAATATTTGTATTAGGTGCTCCTGCCTTTAACAGTGTAATTAAAAAGATGGAATTCTTTGATTCTATCTCAGATCATTTTAGTTCTAATCTCTCTCAGGCAAAGTCAGCTCTATAAATTGAACTAAATGTATTTTTTCTTCTGAATAGAGACTTTACAGTATAGCAATAAATTCAAGCACTGGGAAAGTAAATGCAACTGAAGTACCCTTAATGATGCTATTGTGTAGCTGTTATGGTTATAATCCCATTACACAGACCTTTACCTTGAAGGCTATAAATTCTTTGAGAAAATATTCTAATGGGAAGGGGCATTACTTAGAGCATTGTGTTTAAATATGATGAAAAAGGGGATGATTTAAGTTTGAAAAACCAAGTCACACAAACTGAAGTAGTAATAATAGAGGGATTAAATTTTTGCCTATCATGCAGACCTTCTAAATTTGTGCTTCTTAAGAAACCACACAATGGAACCATCCCTCGGGGTGGTACTTCTTATTTGCATCATGGGCATGCCTTGAACTTGCCCTTAAGGATCAGGACTCCATTCTGCTCTACACATGCAAACTTAAACCCGTGCATGAATAAAGAATTGTCAGTCTAAAAACCTGACCCAAAACCTGGTGAAGTCAAGGGGAGGCTTTCCATTGATTTTAATGATTTGTTTCAGGAGCTAAGTAAGTATTTCTAAGACAAAAATCAATATTGTCCCACAGAGGTAATGTTTTCACGTGCTTCTATTGATCCTTTTGTCATAGATTACAGGATACCTTGGCACTTTCAACACACGAGGTTTTAACAAACTGATTTGATTTATTAACACCATTTGATTAACATCTGCAGTAGCAAGTATTTATCAAATGTCAGCAAACAGAAGTTCAGCAGAAGGATCACCGCAAAACATGACTTGTTGCATAATGTGTGCTGAAGTTCAATAGGAACAGGCTTTCCTTAAAATCAGTTTATGTCAGAGCCTTACATGATGTGCTCAGCATAAATTGGGTATTGAGAAAAAAAATAAAAAAAAATTATATTTTAACTAACTGTGATTAAGTAAAGCTTTTACCTTTCCTGGAGGACCTTAAATTACCTCCTTACATGATCATGGTGAAAAGAACATTGCCATGACAGTATTGTTATAAAAATTATGTAAAAATTCTCAAATCAAATTGAACTTGCTTAATCTGTCATTTATACTTAATGATTTAATAATCCATCATCTTCTAAAGAATTGCAGTGAAATGTATTATTCTGTTTCAGAAATACACTGCAATGCCTTGTTGTGTTTACATCTGACTTAAAAATGTAAGTCCCAGGGCATCATCAACAGGACTCCTTGTGTTGGTAATATTTACAATGTGACTGTTCAGTTGATTGCCCTGTCATTTAGCTTTGCCACTTTATAAACCAACTAAAAGCCTTTGGTCATTTCTTGAGAATGATTCTTCGAAGTCTGGGCCTCTAATTCAACTTGATTTTTGTATGGGTATTTGAAAAATAAAATAGTTCATGCAATTTAACAATTATATCGTAGTAGTCTAGTGGTGTATAGCTTTCCTACTACATGACCATAATCTCCACGTGGTATTGTTTCTCAGTTTACTAATAGTCACTAGAAAAATCTCTAAGTTTAAAATAATGTTTTATCCATTTGAAAAGACCATTTATCCTGGAAGAATATTTGAAACATCGCAGAATTTTCTTGGTTCAAACCCAAACCTACAAATTATATCTGACATAAACTAGGATGGGTTACACTTATTCATATTTTCCAAACCAATGTAAAACTTACTTTGCTAATTGAATTTGTAATCATTTATCACACATAATGTTACAGTAGGAATATCTCTAACAATTCAATCAATCATAACAAAAATGTGGATACCATGTAAATCTTATCAGGATCACTGAAATAATGGCACTTTTGTTTACAAGGTGTCGATTGGTTTTAGAAGCTTTGATAATGACTCCAGACAGTCAATAAATACAGAGACTTTTACATTGCCAGTAGGAGCCGAACTAAACTATCTAATCTTTTTAAAATGACAGACAACACAAAGAACTCTGAACTTAATCCCCTCCAAACATTAAGGAGACAGTTTAGTGCTTAAAGTACTATTCAAACTCAACCCCTACATTGGGGTGGGGGGGGGCGGGGGTGGGGAAAAAGGAAAAGTCATCAAGCATCTGATTTAAACACACGTGAAAACTCAGAGTTTAGGCTGGTTTTCCTTCCCATTGTGCCTGGGAAGTGGTCTGTCTGTAGCTTGGCTTGGGCAAGGAAAGCACCTGTGTGGTTTTTGAAAGCAAGTCTGTAGTCAAAACATCTTAAAAAAAAAAAAAAGGGGGGGCTAAAGCCCTAAGTACTTTATGTCTTTACTGATCAAATTTTCCCCTAGGGCTTTTAAGAATATGAGGGGGACAAAGTAACATGCTACATTTTAAGGTGACGGAATTTACACTGCTGGGCTCATAACCCCTGAAAATGACACATGGCCTTTAAAAGCAAAAGAGAATTGTAAATATAAAGCTTAAGTTACACTGAAAGATGAGGGAGAAGGGTGGCAGGCAATGGTTGACACACACGTTTCTTGTGGGACAGCATCTCCAGGCATAAGTAGTCACTAAGAATATTTATCATGGAAGGCACACATCTCCTTTCCTCAAAATCTATGAAGCAAGTAATGAATTGTTTTATAAAGTGACACCCACCATGGTTAAACCTCTCTCTAATGCCTCTTAATACAAAGAAAAGATATATGTACTTGATAACTACCTAAAATTATAAATATATAAAATTACGAGTATATAAATATCACTATTTCAGTCTGACAACTTTTTAAAGAAATAGGACTTTCTGACTGCAGGACTGTTTCTTCTACTAGTAACAAAGAGGAGAGAAAATAAAAATATCCTTATCTTATCATTATAAATTCTCACAGATAATTGTTTCCTTTTTAACTTCTTTAGACTTGCTAAGTGCAGCACAAATCTGTACTTGTGAAGGTTCAGTGCTGCCCTGTTTTTCATGGATTGCATCTCGCATGCCTCTTTTATCAGTTTGTCTTATGAATGTACCTCTCCAGCTAATAAGTGGAAAAATGAAACCATTCTAACCTTTTCAGTGCATCCCTCTTCCTGCTTATTATAAATCCCGATGTGACAAATGCTTTGGTTTCATTCTTACCATGATCCTGATAACTTCATTTTCTTTCCTGACTAATTGGAGACAGGTTGCGTTAAATTTCTGCATTTGTTATTAATTTCACTGAATAGACGATATTTCCTGAGATTTTATTGATGTCTCTCTATATCTCAGATACATTGCAGTATGCAAAGGGGCAAATACAACTTAAATCATCATTCGTACCTTAAAGAGTAGATTTTTAATTACCAGAATCTATTTATATTGTTGAATGCAATTTGTTGTTCTGCAGTTCTGTGTGTTTGTTTTGCTTAAGGCATCCTCATTGTCTTGGTAAGTTATAACATTTGCATGTGAACGGTTTCAAATATTTTATGTTATTAACAACTGATTCTCAAGTCAGGAGTATCTGAGGTTCCCACTGTCTGTGTTTTGCCATGAATAATTATTTAAGCTTGTCTTTCCTGCAGTGCTGGTTGGGCAGACTATAGCTACTTGTTGGTTGAGTTGTCACTCGGATGAGCTACATTATCGGGACAACCTAAATCTTATAATGGATTGTTATTGAGAGACGTGATGTTTGTGTTCTCAGGATGAGATCAACCAGCAGAGGTGAGAATGTAAGTATTTATTCAGAATCAGCGTCTGGTATTTTAAACCATTTTCTGAAGTCTGTATTTACATCAACTGTACACAAGCCATATGTTGACTTTAGACTCCAGTTAAGCATATTAATTTTGCTGACTGATCACAACAGTTCAAGATGTGCTAATCAAAAATCTCCAAATGCTTTCTTTAGAATATTTTTCTAATAAGTTTGACTGACAGGATTGATTTTTGGCAATCAGTACTTTCTCTGGTGGTCATTTGTGGTAATTTCACAGCATTTTGTTTCATGGCACTTTTCCTCTGCAGTAGTATGTTTCCATAGTTGCCTAATTAGTATTTCCTGAGCCAGAGAAGAGCAATATGTTTTATAATGAGATAAGAAAGATACTGAAGCAGAACTTGGCCAGGTGCAGTGCTGAATAAAAGTCCACAGCTGCAGACTTACTTGGATTCTGGTTTTTATCTTCTTAATTTATTTAAAACCTGTATTAGTCATTCTAATAGATTGCTTCCTAGATCAGTCCCTGTTAATTACTACATGTTTAAGGGCAAGTACTGTAGAAAATCTTATTATAGGAAAGTCTTGAAGAGCTACACAACTCTCTTCTCCACCACATGCTCCCAGATGCAGTTTATGTCTGAGCAGTCCCATCACAGATCAAGTTATAAGATTAGTTATAGGCATTTGTAATCTTTTTTTTCTATTTGTACCAGCTGTAGAAATGAAAGAGTTTGAGAAAGTGAATGACCCCTGCTGGCATTGTGGCCAAAGCATCCTTGGCATGAGCCAGATGTCACAGGACTTGTGGGCTCACCATGTTCACCCACTGTGGAGTACCTATAATGCAACCCCAGCAGCCCCTCCTCAACCTAGCAGAGTGGCAGGGACCCCCTGTTTTCATTCGCTGTACCTCTGTTGTAGCTGTAGTGCTCATAGAGCTAAGTTGACACTGTGCCATGGTGTGTGCTCTGGGACCATGCTGGTGGGGTTGATGTCACCTGTGTCCTGGGGTGTTGGATCTGTCCTGTTGTATTGGGTCTGCCTATGGTGACTCAGTTTCAATTTCTGAAGCACTGAGCACCCCTATCATTTGTAACAGCTGTCCAGCATGATGCTAGTCCCCAGTAAGGCTAAGCTTTGGAGGTCCTGGTCTACTGAATGGAAACTAAGTACTGAAAGAAATCCCATCTGTGCCACCGTCGGTGAACTTCCTATGAAGAAAGCAAATAAAGGCACAGACTTTTTTCCCTCCAGAAAGAATAGCAGTTACCATGTCTTTAATTTGCAACTGGGCAGCAATTCCACAAGGAGTTCTTTCCAGCTTTCCAATTTTTTAATTGATCAGACCCATCCCTTACTTTGTTAAACTGCATGTGTATTTATAGCCATGTAACACTAAACCAGATCTGCCTTTGTTTTTGTGATTTATGTTTTTTTCTTTTAAACAGGAAAGCATTCATTATCAAATGTTGTGAGAACAATACAGTAACTGGAGGTTATTTTATATGAAAATATTGTTGATTGTTCCTCCCCTAGAAATCTCTCTTGGCAGCTCACTTCCTGCCAAATGAATCAGCAAAAGCTGCTTGTGAAAGTTGTTAATATATAATACAATCATACAGCACTGCACTTGCCCCTTATCTATGAAGTTCTTTCTTTTGTGATCAATGATTCACATCACCTTTTGATTATAGTCTCTGAGCACAAACAGTTTCTTAATATAAATTAATGGCCTTGGAATTTCTAAATAAACATTCCTTTTTGTTTAGCATCATTTCCTATTTTCTTACCAAACCAGATTCTTATTGTAATTGTTCAGTTTTCACTGGAAAAAGTGTTTGTGGACTGGAATGTTCAAAAAAAACAAGTGGTTCCTTTCAGAGCTATTAGTGTTGATTTACAAGGTCTAACCTGCTATGTTAATTGAATATTGCTAGGGAATATTACCAAAAAGCAGCTACTAGAAGGTGATACTGTAAGTAATGATACAGTAAGTAATGATTTCTGCATTCATTTACTGGAAAAAAAAGATTTTTCTCTTGAAGTATAGTACTATTTGGCTAATGGTTTATTTTTTTATCCTTTACAGTAATAAAACCCAGGTTATCCAAGGAGGAGATATTGTCAAGATACTTCCTCTAAATTTTCTTGTTCTTAACACTGCTAAATAGTTAGTCATGGGCTCTTCAGCAAAATTAATTCTGAAGATTTCCTCTGGCCAGGTCTGGCTAGTAGGGTAGTTAAAATACCAACCATCATGCAGTGGTGAGCTAGTGTTAATTATTCCTCCTCGCAAACTTCAGTGAAGCACAAGAAGAGAATGTAGCAGAAGCATAAGCCTGACCTGCAGAGAACTGGTGCAAAAAGCTATTTGATAATATTTTTTTTTTTTTAAGGCAGAGTTATTTCACTTAAGTGAATTAGGTGGAGTTCTAACTAAACTGAAATAAGAACCTGAGAGACTGGAATGCCTATGGAGACGTTTAGTTTAATTAATTGTTAGCTAAAGTGATCTAAGCTTACATTCAGACAAAGGATTTGGTTTTTTTGTTGTTGGTTGGGTTTTTTTTTTTTGTTTGTTTGTTTTTTGTTTGGTTTTTTTTTTTTTTTAGGAATATAGGCCATGACAAAAATGATCAAATTTCTGAGTGGGTTGTTCATGGTGGCTTCAATTAAAGCATTTTGGTTTGCAGTGAGGATGGGCACAGAGCAGGCACAGTGTCTGTCAGTCACTGTAGTCCACCACTTTGTCCTGTTGTTCACATATATGGATGCTCTTAATGTGGGCAGGAAAAAAGCCTTCCTTCCCAGAAAAGCTCCTCTAGAGCGGTGTCTAACACAGACTACTAACACTGCCTACAAGGAAGCAAAGCCCTCAGGCTCTTAGGGCACTCCTTGACTCAGGCACTAGTAAGTAGAGAGAAAGTTTTTTTATGTGTCAGTGTTTTGTTCTGGAGGATAAAGAAGCCACTTTGTAAGCTCTTATCCGACATTAATAAGCAGTGTCCTTCAAATCTGAAAATCTAACACTGTGTTGAAATACAGTACGTGTACTTATTTAGTCTGAATTATTAATTACTTTTTGCATGTGCCCAGAGCTGGGGCTGAGCATCATTTCATGGTCTGTATGTTGCAATGAAAATGAAATAGTACTCAATGTCACCAAGTATTATATAAACACGTATGATGAGAACGATTCTTCTCTCTCTGCTGCTGCTGTCAGACAGAAGTGCCTCTCTTCAGCCAGTAGTCATGATGGCTTTATTGACTTTTACAAAGATAACATCAGCACCAGCTGAGGATCTCTCCTGATATTTTTAGGCACTTGTAAGATGTCAACAAAATGTCAAAAGTAGTGATGCACTTCCCTCCTAATGAGAGAGATGTATGATATTTTGAGCAACTTTACTATAAAAATAACAGATGTAGAATGTTATTTCATCAACCTTCTGGTGAGTATTTTTATATACACTGTACAATCCTCAAATCCCATGCAATTAAACAAAAAAGAAATGCATTTACAGATTTAAACTACAATTCAAGAAGCACAATTCACTTAAACACTCTGAAAAAACAAAGTTATTTCCCAGCTGATATGTAATATACTGATACTATGGAGTGATCAGGAAAGGCAATGACCTTAGAAGAATGTATTTTATCAGATGCTAGCTAAAGAGATGTTTTAGAGGTAAGGCACTGTAGAGGGATGTTAGCAACTCTAGAAAACTCAGATTTTTAGTCATGGTAGTGTTTTGAGCACTAAACCAATTCCTAACACGTTTCCCTGGGCTTATGGTGCATATGTGTGTATATAATACCTGACAGTAAATACTATTTTAAAATGGAAATAATAGTTTTATATGCAATAACCTAAAGTACAGTTTGTCCTGAAAACCCTTGTCATAATGAATTGCATTGGGGACAATTAAAAAACAGATTCATTTTCAGTAAACAGCTGTGAATCGAACACAGAGTCCTTCTATCTAATCTGGGAAAGGTTATCTTACAGTTTCTAAAGGTTAATATCAAATCTACTAGTGTGTTCGAGATGTATTTAACTGAAGAAGTAGTAGATTATAAAGTTCAAAACGTTAGAAGTAGGTAACCGCTACACCTTCTATT
This sequence comes from Nestor notabilis, assembly GCF_000696875.1. Classification (NCBI taxonomy): domain Eukaryota; kingdom Metazoa; phylum Chordata; class Aves; order Psittaciformes; family Psittacidae; genus Nestor; species Nestor notabilis. Next base: position 6,480 of record NW_009930195.1, on the reverse strand, counting down.
ATTTTTTTAATTCCTATTTCATACACAATGGCATAGATTAATGTGAAAAAATTAAAAATTCCAGTAATATTTTTTGTGTGTATAATGAACGAAGAGGCCTAGAAAGGTGTCAGAAGGTCTCTTTTTATAGAGAAAGGATAGCTGTCTTTCACATTTTGCTGTCAGCTCAAGCTGATACTCTCCAAGTACTCCATTTAGTTCAGCCTATGTTGTACATAGGTTATTACTGCATAGGTTACACGGAGTCATCTGTTCCTGCATAGCTACTTTTGCTATATTCACTTGGGCAGCATAGCCTTGAGCGCTGTATTAGTCTGAGCTTCCCCTCCCAAACTTTCAATGGTATATTTGAGGAAAAATCATTTTGTCCTGATCAAATGGGCTGGGCTGAGCTACATGCACCTGTACTGTTGATGGTGAGGTACAGGTGAGTGCAGGCTGATGATTAATGATATTGGAGGGGTGGTGTGTGTAGAGAAAGGAGTGAGGCACAAGTTAGAGTTTCCTTCAGTCTCCTGGTAAATCTCTGATGACAGTGTGCATCAAGAAGCTCAGGTGGCTATTCAGGTTACAGACTAAGTAAAATTTTTCAAAGCACATCTACACCAAGGTAAAAGACCGCAGTGGTAATTTCAGCAGTTCCCTATCTGCCTGTCCCTCCCAGGAACCACTTGGCAGAGTTGTTGCCACCATGCTTCATCTGAGAGGCAGGCAGAAATGGGTCTGGTCACCAGAAAAGAAGCAGGCATAAGGGGAATAAGAGCAGTTGGTACAGGTTTTGTGGAGAATGAGCTGGTTTGCAAGGGTCCAGTTTGGGGATGAGCCCAGGAAAGGAGGCAGCACCAGACCAGGAGATGCCAGAGAAATGACTAATGCCACTGTTGTCCTTGTGGAGGGATGTAAAGAGGAGATATCTGGGCAATGACCAATGAAGTAATTTGTTATGGATGGCATTGCATGTGAAAATTATCTATAGTTATTCCACTTGAGGGAGGACATTTTCCCCCTTCCCTCTTTTCCATGAATCATTCAAATTGGATACCAGTCCAACTGGGAAATAAAATTAAACAAACATCTGATGACTTGATGCTGTTAATCTTGCATTGGTAATTTAAAAGAAAAAATAGTCTACACTGGAATTACATACCCAGTAGGGATGACTCTATACTACAGCACATGCTACTCTCTTTGTAATTGTCATGTGGCTAAAATGTATCTTTAAAGCATTAACACTGGCAGGCTAGATTTAAACCAGCAGCTCTTGGCCTTTAGGTATCCCACTGACATTGGGGAAGAGTACGAATTAGGGGAGGAAAGGGAGAAAAGACGTGGTGAACGTGGTTTTGCCTTAGATAAACCTCTGCATGCTGCTTCATAACCTTGTTTATATTTGCCTCTATTTCCCCTCTTGTCTATACAGAGTTGTGAATCATTTTTACACTTTTAGTAAAAAATAGGTGATTTGGCATATTTTTTCAAAGGAAAATCTCAGGATGATTGGAAAGATGACCGATGACAGCAGCTGTCTTTACAGCTCATAGGCATGGAGGTTTCTGCCTGCCCAGGCAATGAAATACCTCCTTCACAGAAACAGCAAGAATTTAACAGGCACAGAATGTATATTCCCTTTTTCTGTCAGACAGTGCTATCAGATAGATAGTTTCTTAGGCTTGTTGACCTGTCAAGCTAAATTTCATCTAGTAATGTATGATGCCTCAGAAATGGTAATTCCTACTCTCCTCCTCAGCATGGGGAGTACCATAAATGTAAATAAAAAAAAAAGAAAGAAAAAATTAATCAGCACTGTCTTTGCTGATAGTCTGTTTAGCTGCAGCCTCTGAGCATGTTATGTATATCCGCGAAATAAAGACACACTGTTCTGCCAGAAGTTGCTGAGTGTATCAGCTTGTGTCATATCACAGTACTGAATTTGTCCTTTTGTCTTTTAGCAAAAAGATTTTATTTCCTTGGACAAGGCCATTCCCTAAAGCCTTTTGAGAGTGGCCCTGAACTCAGCTGAAAAAAGGAAAAATCTCACGTATGACTGAAAGCCTTAGACTTGGGGCATGTCTAATTAGCACCGGGATTATGGAAAGGTGGGGAGGAGCAGAGGGCAGAAATGTGGAGCTGGAGTGCAAGTTGGACAGACAGCATGAGGAAGAAGAAAGATTGCCTGCAGCAGAAAGGGCTTTTGGCAGGTGTTAACAGAGTCCTGCCCACAGATCTGGGGTCAGCTATACATCCACCTCTATACATTAGATCCTTCCCCACATGTCACAGTCTTACAACAGGTTCAGTGTAGTGTAAATCACTCCAGAGAGCCAAGCAGCCAGGCCTGGTGCAATTTGGTCTAACCCTGAACATAGAACCAAGGTACCTCAACACCCATTTCCACAAATGAACAGACTGTAACACCTGCCTATTTCTTGGTCGTTTACTTTTGTGCTTATTTGTTTCTTTTTATATTGTATTGCTTTGTTATTAAATGTGTTTATTTCCAGGCAGCTGTGATACCTACAACATTTACACCACACATTCAGAGGACTGTTTATTTTGGTTGTTTTATTCCTAGAGAAAGCTTCTGTGTGAGTTTTTGGGAAAGAAGGAAGAAGAAATAGTGCCCAAAGCTTCTGTAAGTATCAAACTCACATAAAAACATTCACAGAAGCACTCTGTATAAAGCATCATGCTCCCATTGCTGAATCCTACTTTTCTTGCAAGCCACAGTGTGTGACAACTGGGTGTAGATGTCGAAGGTGTCTCCCATTTACCTGGCCTGCCTATGCTCTGCCACAGTGTCAGTAGATGTACTTTTGGCTATCGTGAAAAAGTTTAAGTTGCAGCTTATTCAGTGTAATAATTTTTGCAGTTTACTTTCATAGTGTCACTTTATAATTTATAAAATAATACTGAAACTAGTGTCTGTAAGTTTAGGATGAGTAGCTACGATATCCTTTCATCTGCATTCGTGTGACATCCAGTGGTTGGATGGGTCAATCACAGGCTCCCATTTCTTGTGAAAGGTGTAAAAAACGCTCACAATTCGTTTAGAACAAGAAGGCAGGAAATGCATTGGGTATTAATGCTAACAGAACAACTGCTTAATTTTGATTTAAAAGTAAACAGGTGACTAAAGCAGCTTGTTCAAGGGAACATGTTACAGATTTGTACGTGTGTGTAACTCATTGTAGTCTTTAGAGCTCTTTCCCACATGACTGATGGGAACTCATCGCCTCAGTGTTCCAATATATCACCCTGGTCAGAAATGACTAATTTCTCTTTTCCTGCATTTAACTGTTGACCACACCGTGAGCGTCAAGACTCATCAATTTTGTCAGAAGCAGTACTGAGATAGAAGCCAAATGGTGATTAAAACCTTTGAAATATGCAAAATAACCAAATATAATAAGTTTGACTATACCAAATAATATTGAATTAGGCTTCTAGAAAGTTGTTTAAATCAAAAGATCTAGAACTCCAGTCCCATGTTTTAAATGAGTGGTGGCAGTTGTATGAGGTATTTTCTTTGCCATCATGGTAACCACAATGACTTGACAGCTGCCCTGCTCTCAGCATTTGTAGGAGTTTATCCATTTTCTTTTTCTTCCAGATAGGTAATGAATTAGTAACCGTTTTGTTTATTGCACACTCACGTAAATCCCACAGTTATCTCAGAGCGTTTTTTGCACTTTGTTATTTTAAGTAGTATCTACAAATTTTGAAAAGGAAAAAGATGGGAACATGAAAGTTTTTCTCCTTTTCTAGTCCGATTTAGAAGGTACATAAACTGGCTTTATAAATCCAGATGATTTCTTGTGTGTGCAGGCTTTTTATGAAGCAAAGGGAAAAATATAGTATTTAAAAAAAAATATATATTTTTGATCTCATAAAACTTAACAGAGAAATAGAGCATTGATGTCTAATGTCTGAAATAACTTTCACATTGTGTTTTTAAGCTGACTGAAATTCAGGCTTAATATATATTACTATCTTTCAAGGAGGTAAAAATATTATTTTGGCAGTAAATTTCCTGTTAAGATAAATAAATTGGATGCCTAGACAAAAAAGACTGTGCAGGCCGGGTACTGCATACGAGGCAAATGTTACCAGCAGAGAAAGGAAAACAGCAGCTGTGCACCATTCTTGGACACAAAGTCCTCAGGAGTCACGAGGTTAGGGCAGGGTCTGTTTTTTCATTCCTGATTTTGCTGACTACAGAGTCATTTAATCAACGATAATAATCACAATACAAGTCATCTCCTAAAGTTAGACTAGTTTTATGCTAATCTATGGCAAGGAAAAGCAGGTCAAATCTGTCAGAACTGTACCTAGAAGAAAACAAAGATCAGATATATGAAAATGCTCTTGCTGAGATCCAGTCCTTTGAGCTGCCTCTTGGAACCACCCTCAGGTATGCATCTTTTACATAATATTAACATTGTTCATGACTGATTTGTTCCATTCTATAACTGTTCTTTCAGTCAGCCTATTATATTAGAAACTTTGTTTTCCTGACCTGAAATCTACAAGAAAATTGAATTTACTTTCAGTGTGTTTGGCCCTAAATTAAAAAATACAAACCAAGGTCACCTACTGAGCTCTTTCTTTTCACCAGGACAAAGCTATCTGTTGCTGAAGGCTGGCTGCAGCTTCTCTGTGAAGAAAGAAATTACTCTTAAACATGAAAACACAGGGAAATTTGCTCTTTTGTGCAGCAGCATTCTCAGTTTGATATTGACATTTTAAAATAATTTATTGCTTTTTATTCTTAGATTTACCATAAATGCAACTTTTTAATTTTTTTTTTTTTTTTAGATCACTAAAGACATAACTACTTAAGGTTTCACTGTTGATATTCCTAAAGATCTGAATATTTTTAATACTCTTTTTCATTTGCAGCTTATGGAAACTGTTTAATTGTGAAAGTACAAATGAAAAAAGTTTCCTCTGTACATTCATCCCCACAAAAAAGTAATATATAAAAGATTATCATGTTAAATGTCCAAGTATATTGTCAGTGTCAGTAGAAGGGTTCTAAAAATAACTTGCCTGGCACTGTAGGCATCAGGTTGCAGTGACTACCAGGCTAAAGAAGGAAAATCAAATTTATTCTGAAAAATGTATGTGTCAATCTATTACTTCAGTGATTTCATGGTGGGGGAAAAAAAGAAATGTGGGAAGATTGTTACTGCATTTGAATGATTTCTTGGATGAAATTCTATTGCAACAGTAGCCTGCAGGATTTTTCCTACTCTCTTTCTGCAGCATGCACTTTGGAAAAGTCCTTGTTGATTTAGTATGTGTCATCAATAAGTTCATCTGAATCAACACTGAATATGATAAAGCCACAAGCACAGACAAGATGCGCACAGTCTTTGGTGCCATTTATTAACCAGTATCCAAGTGTAGCTGCACCAGGGCAGGAGAGAAGACAAGTTTGATCACAATAACTGGAAGGGTGCCAAACACAGTTGTAGCTGGCTGGTGTCTAGACTTAGATGCATTCACAGTTGTAAACTGCTGTCAGTTCCCCACTGGAAAAGTAGCCACACATCAGCCTGAAGTTTTGCACTTCAGGGCTATTTCTTTACGTTGGCTTCCCACTTGTGCGCAGATAACTTTGCCCAGAAAGCAGGTGTATCCTGTCTTCTGAGCATGCAAAACCCAAGGACTAGCTCATCTTTGGCCACAAACCACAAAGTGTATAATTTAAATAGAAAATGGGCTACTCCTCCTTCATTCAAAAACAAAGCTTTGCTGTATATACACTCGAGGGCACTACGGAAAACATGCCAGTTTCTAGTGAAACACAGCAAGCTGATGAACAAAAAGGTGCACTTTTTGGCTGGTCTATTTTTACTTTGACCCCAAATTTCTATCGCCTAAAGAAAGGAAAGAAGCAAGTCAGTGACCTAATTTGAATGCAGAAACCCCTGCAGAGCTTCCGCCGTCGGGGCCGGTGCCGCCAGTCCGCCAGCCGGTGGCTAGCGCGGCCCGGTGGACAACAGCGGGAGCAGCTAAAAGCAAAACAAATCAAAGTGAAAAACAAACAACCCGCCCCAAGAAACAAACCAGAACTAGCCCAAAGGAAAAGGCCAGTTTGGGCCCTGAAAGCCTTCAAGGCGCCGGTGCAGTGGGCGCGTGGGAAGGGCACTTGGTCCGACCGCAGCGGAGCCGGGAGAGGGGTCGAATTTTGGGTGTCCCTCTTCTGTTACCGGGCGCTTAGCAGGACAGAGAGGGTGGTTCCAGGCAGAGGTAGCTGCTCGCAGTCTCCACCGGACACTAGGGCTCAGAGATGCCCGGCGGACGGAGGGCCTTTGCCGGGCTCCCGGCGCAGCTCTCACCCTGACAGGGGTCGCGGGGCACCAGCGAGCTGGGGCGAACCGGGCGGACGAGGCTTGGTGCGACCTACTCCTCCTTGCCCGCTGCTTCCCCTCCCTTCTCACCCCCGCCCGGGCTACTTCCCCACCCGCGCCGGCA
>NW_009930194.1:0-11277 GCF_000696875.1 Nestor notabilis | reverse complement strand
ACCCTAACTATTCTATGATTCTACGATTTTCTCACCACACTACATTGTTCCATCTTACGTATGCTATCCTTCCTACTATAAAGCCAAAGAAAGGAATATTATTAAATCTTCATTTATGCCCCTAACCCAAGATCCCACCACTGTCCAAATATTGGTATTGTACAAGACAGCCTCTTACTGGTTTGTATATATTGATTTTTAGCAGAAATTTTGTAAGCTTCTAACATCATTTCACTTTTGTCAGCATCTTCTGAAAAAGAAAAGTCAGACTCATTCCTACTGCACATTCTTATTTCTATTGTGTGCAGCCATTATTGCTTTAAATCTACCTTAAAATATCTGAGACAAATGAAATACATTTTTGGATTTTTTAAATCTAGAACGTTCCTATTTCTTTTCTTTTTTTTGAGGTCTGTGGATACTGCAGATCCCTCACTAAAGCAAAGAAGATTAACACAGAAACGGTGTATGTAGAAAAGCAACCCTGAGCGCTGCTGGGATGGACAAAGTAGCCTTGCTGCGGGTGCTGCTGGCTACCTCTACCCCTCTGTAAGCCGTCATGGTGGAAGGACACAGAGAAGGGACCCCACACTGAGGCGTGCATCTGGGACATTGCAGGGGATTCCTCACCAGTGTGTAGGGCAGTGGGCTGCAGGGTGGTACCAGTGCAGGTACACTGCAGTGTTTGTTCTGCCATGGCAGAGCAATTGGCAGGGGCCCACATGGCCAGGAAGGAGGTTTGCAAATCCAGATCCTGTAAGGGGAGGCAGTGTACAAGCAACCATGAACACTACACATGTGTTTGTGTAGAGGGCAGTTGTATCTCCTTGTGATTTGCTGTAGAAGGATGCCTGGAAATTTGTAGGTGTTTACTAATGTTTTATAAGTGTTTAGTATTGTGGTGTATATTTTTTTGTTATTGCTATTTGTCTCAAATGTATAATTCACTGATTATCAATTAATTATGTGCTGTTAACACTAAACAGCTTTGATACTTATTTGATTTGATACTGAAAGAGGGCAGATTTAGGTTAGATATTAGGAAGAAATTCCTTACTGTGAGGGTAGTGAGACACTGGAACAGGTTTCCCAGAGAAGCTGTGGCTGCCCCATCCCTGGCAGTGATTAAGGCCGGGCTGGATGGAGCTTGGAACAACCTGGTCTAGTGAAAGGTGCACCTGCTCATGGCAAAGAGCTTGGACTAGATGATCTTTAAGGTTCCTTGTGACTGTAACTTTTCTACAGATACCTGAAAAGATGATGGAGCTAGGAGGTGGCTGATCTTTTCTCACAAGTAACATGTGATAGGAACAGACAAAGCAGTCTCAAGCTGCACCAGGGGAGGTTTAGATTGGATATTAGGAAAAAATTATTCACAGAGAGGGTGGTCAGGTATCGGAACAGGCTGCCCAGGGAAGTAGTGGAATCACCGTCCCTGGAAGTGTTCAAAAAATGTGTAGGTAAGGCTCTTAGTGACACGGTTTAGTGGTGGACTTGGCAACCGTGGGGGAACAGTTGGACTTGATGATCTTAAAAGTCTTTTCCAACCTAGCTGATTCTATGATAGATTTAAACCACTTCAGGAAATCAATTTTCCTCTCAGATACTGTATTTTTTTTTTTTTATTATTTTTTTAACAGACTAGAATGACTCAACTTGAAACAAAAATTTACATTAATATAAATACTATCTTGACACAACACCTTTATTGTAACAAGTGAACATATAGTTTGCTCCCCAATCAGACATACCTGCTGTGTGATTTCAGAGACAGCCGCTTCGCCTTTTGAAAACTGAGTGCAATGGTACTTCCCTATTTCACATAGTTTAAGGTCAGCTATGCAATCCATCAGTTACTCAATGGTCCTCAAATGTTACGCTGATAAAAGCCTTTAAAGGAATAATACTGCTAAACTGGCTTTTCCCCGTTCCTTTTAGATCCCGTATACCATGTTTATACATGGTATCTGTACATACCCACTCAAATGTAGACTTTCACATACTAAGATATAAAATGAAGTAAGCCTGTAGACGCATAATTGTAATTATTAATACAACAATAATTCATTTTATCACCTCAAAGAAAATATTCTGGATTGTTACAGAAAGATGGTTCTGTCTCCTTTCCAGTCTTTTTTTTTTTTGTTTTTAAATGAAATATAGCATTCATTTAAAAGACATCTCTTTGAAACCAACAGCTTAAACCAGCAATTCTGCTTAGCGAGAAAGAACCTTAGAGCTGTTATATACTGTGACTATTATGCTTTTTAAAGGCTTGATACTGATTACTATTTGCCTGTGTTATTACTAATTACCTACAAGCACTGAAGTAGAAATAAGGAACGACTGCAATTTCAAAACCAACAGCAACAACAGCTATCTGAAAGAAAATTATTTGGGAACCTTAAGGGAAAAGACTGTAACATAAAGGTGGAATCAGCAAAAGTGACAATCCAGTTACAAGTCGGTCTTTTAAAGGTAGCACAGGAGAAAGGCTGGTATCATTTATACAAGAGATCACAGTTCTCTGGAAAACTGATGAAAGTAAAGAGATTTTAGAAACTCATTTAAGTGGAAAACAAGAAAAAGAAATGCTGGAGAATAATGCTAAGTAGAATAATGCTGCATACAAATGAATATAAAATGGAAAAACAAAAGTGCACAATATTTCAATTTCCTTTTCTCAGACATTACAAAAGAAGTTGACACTGCTCAATGAAGCACAGAGACTTTTTTTCTTTTTAATGATGTGGAAAAAATTTGTTCTTTACTGTAGCTGAATCTCACAGAAGGTTTTTTTGGCCAACCAGCTGTTGTTCCTTGTGAAGAGAAAATTTCTCTTGTTTCTTAAAACCAAAATAAACTTATGAAATGCTTTTTTTAACAGATAAAGGGGGAAAATGGCAATGAATTATTTTGTTTCTTATTTACTTTCATTGCTTAACTTTAATTTTAAATGCAAATGCAAGATGTTACTCAATCATTCAAGGAGATGTTACTCAAGTCTACAAGCATTTAGAATCTACCTCCTTAGTTAAAGACATTGAAAAGCCACTCATAGTTTGTCATAGCTCTGATTACATAGGACTTCTCAACATAGACGTATTATAATAAAATCAAGACATAGTTAAATTAGTGCCATCTGTGGTACAGGAGGCTTATCAGGTCTGTAATTAGTTTATTTTCATTGAATTAGCCCATATAATGACAGCAGCCTCAGCACTAGTGTATACTACTAAATGAATCTAACTAAACCAGTAAATGCATCTATGCTAGGTGGTCCATGGGCTTAAGTAGATCGATGTGTACTCCAATAGCTTTTAAGGCACAGTTTACTTCACAGAAAGCAAACTGAGTGATCATATTACAAAATGACACTCGGTTTATTGGCCATCATGGACCATGTTGAAGAAAATTAAATTAAGGTTACAGGAATTAATTCCTATTTAAAAGAAAAAAAAATCATAATGTGAGACTCTGGTTAATATGCATATTTGCTTCAAATGTTCATCACATGTAACGTGTTGAATGAGGTAGTGAGATTACTTTACAGATCATCATTACTTCTCAGGAAATGAACAGAACTCAGTGTGATTGTGTATCCAAGGGTGACTTCTATATATGGCGAATATCTCAAGGACAATAATTCTACATGAGTTAAGAAGTAGAGGGCTACTAACAGCTACTCTTCTTAATGACAGCTATTACATCTGGATACTTGTATGTGATGCCAATGAAAATTGAGGAAAAAAAAAAGTATAACTATTCATTAGAGAAAAGAGAGAGAACGCAATTTTTTTCCTTATCACCTTACTTAAGCTAATTCCTCTGGTAATCAATATTGCTTTTTCAATCCTAGAGTCCTCAGCTTTTTCCTTCAACTCTTGTAGTTTGTCATCTTTATATCTCTTTTTTACATCATCATGTTTTTTTCAGAATTTTTTCAATGCTGACTTCTGTTTGACCCACGTCAGGCTTATATATGGTGAAATGAAACGGAAACAAAGAAAATTACATGTAATAAGACTCCTAAGATAGTAGGTAAGGATAAAAGCATTGTAAAAATGAACTGTGATGGAACAAACAGAACATTTTCTTTCTCTTCAAATATTCTATTTCAGTTCTTCTCTGGAACTTGCCACCAAATGCTATGTTTGAAATACCTTGGCTATTGAATCTTCTCAAAGCTGAGGCACTTACACTGAGTATGGAGACACTGATAATCATAGAGGCTGAAACTGAGCCACTGTAATCCTTTTCTTCAACTCGCTTGGAAGAAGAATTGTGAGGATAATTGAAAGTCTCACTTCTGCATAAGCAGTTAAGTACTTGCTTGGTTCCAGTTGACTTTGATTGTTATTAAGCACATTCATAAATGTCCTTAAACAAAAGTAATTCACTGAACTGGAGACCAGAAGAAGCACAGTGTTGACACTGCTAATGAATGCTAACGAAAGACAAAAAAAATGCTGTTTGGTAACTTAAGACAAACTATTTGTATGCCACCAAAGACAGCAAATCAAAGTCAAGTTTTCTTGGATCTCCAGTTCACATTTCAGACACAATTTTTCTCATACTCCAAGATAACTGAGGATTAATTTTTGTGCTACTGAAAATCTAACATAAGCATTATATTTACAATGTCTCTTTTGTAAGTAGCATGTTATGAAATACCAGCATATTCAACTCCTCAAGGAGAGTCCATGGGTGAAGAATAAAAGTCCCTTATTCAGGCTGAATTGTTAACAAAGAGCTTCTTCCCCAGGAAAAGGCAGGCTAGTAACCTCCCCTGGCACATTTAAAGTATGATACATAAGCAATGGTCACGTAACTAATAATGTGTAGTGAAGAATGTGGAAACAGCAGCTTTAGTCCCGGTTCTAACATAAACTCTCTTTGAAAATGTACAGAGGTAAGTTAGTGTCTTATTTTGTCTCAGTTAAAACAGTACAGATAATAGCGTGACATGACTGCATTTAGGAGAAGAAATACATTAAAGATGAGAAGGAACTTGGATACTATGGTAACAAAGGTCTGACAGCTATCTAAGATAAGAAAACAATACAGAAATATTGGCTGGAAGAAATAAAAACAGCAATAAGATACAACCTAGTGTGTTTTAAAAAAAAATTAAAAGCCCAAGATAATTTAGTGCCTTTAAACACACTTAAAGGGCACTACCTAGGTAGTCACCTCAGTATTACTCTTTGCATCTACACACATTTCTAAAACTTGCTTTTGCCTGCCATTCTTACTCATTATTTGTGCCAGAGGGACACAAAACCCAAGACAATATTATGTCAAGCATGGGGTAACCAAAGCAGGGCATTTGGAATAGACATAAGAACAGATGACTGTAAAGGAATCAAGGAAAAGGAGATTCAGGGCATTCATCCTGTGGCCAACAGCACAGCTGAGGAACAAGTGTCAGGCTTGCAGTCTTTCTCTTAGAAAAACTACAGCATCATTTTTTCTGTTTTGTTTGCTCATACAAGTACTATAAACTTTTAAGGGAAGAGGAGATTTCATGCAGATTTGCAATCAATTTATTAGTCCGAGACGACACTCATGTTTCCTGAAAAAGTAAAATATTTCCCTGTTCTCCAGTTGGAAGAACAGTATTCAGGACTAATCACTGCTTTCCTCTATCCTGTTTTTTCCAATGTGCTTCTATTAAAAATACAATATTTCTGTTTTCTACCAGGGTAAAAAAAAAAAAAAAAAAAAATCTCAACGGACTGACAGAAATTCAGATGGCCCACTGAAATTATGCAGACCAATACAGAGTAAAAAACTGGTTGAATATCAGCAGGGCACACACATGACAAGTAATATTTGACTTAAAAACCCTCTTATGTAATTTTTTTAAAAAAGAAAAAGAAGAAAAGCAAGAATCTAAGAGATTAGTTGGATCTTGGATCCCTTCTTGGACTATGTTATCTCATATTTGCTTTTGAAGTCCTATTAAACTGTAAAGTAGTATTTATAGTTAAATGCAGGTTTTGAGAACAACATCAGAGCACCTCAGGTAAGTAGCTTCTGGTGGCTAAAAGTGACAGAAGGATTCAGTTATGCATATTTTCCCATTTGTTTTAAACCCTCTAATATTATGGCAAAACAGTCTACTAACCTCATTACTACAGATGAGAAGTTTTATTAACTTGGATTAAAGCTACAATATCTGAACATGGGGAATGGAGTGGTGATTGCATTAACAATTCTCAGTTCATTAGAAGTGGTGGATTATGGTTATAAATCTTGTCTTTGATTATATCTGCATAATAAAGTGCAAGGGAGCCTACAGCATTCTGAACATTTGAAATGGGGTTACTTTCATGAGGGAAAAAAAAGTCATAAAAAGCCCAATCTCACAGACTAGTTGCATCTACAAGCCTATAGCATTAACACGCCTGTGGCACTTACTTACAAACCAGATAGATATATTAAAGCCTTTGGAAACCTAGAGGTTCAGAGAGACACTTGTATAGATGCTACCTCCCCTCACTTCTCACAAGTATCTCTCTACCCTTTATTTCAGTAGAGGGTAGGCATCTAATTTGTTTTGAAAACAAATATGCTCTTTCTCCTCCCCTTGAGACTTTCCTCTCTCTCACAAAAACAGCCTTTAAAAATGGGGTCCCTTGAACTTCCATTACCGCTGGAGGAAGAGACTGGCAGAGGACATGCAGATCAGTTAACCTTTGCTTTTTCTTCTTTGGGAGCTGCCCTTTGACTCTGCAGATAAATTCTCATTTTTATCATTTAATAAGCTTGCTCACATGGAATTAATTGCTAACATTTGTAGTAAAAGGAGAATGGTGATAAATAGATCTGGTTTTTAAAGTTCTCTGAGTACATAAACCTGATAAATCTAATTGCTTCTGCATATAACAGGAAATGGCTTTATGTACTGTGAACAGGGATGCCATGTACTAAGTACTAAACATGGCTTAGAGAACTGTTGTGCCTTGTGATCAGTACAGTAAATAAGATAATTCAGTGGATTTCCTATACCTCACATCCCACACAGCAGAGGATTTAAGTTGCTGTATTCTCTAAAAAAAAAAAGAAAGTAACACTTCTCATTAAGGCTGGCTGGTGAGGAAGAAGTATCTTTGCATACATTTTGACCTAGCTTGGAAACTGTGTGTCCTATATAGAAAGAAGGTAAGAAAACTAATGCCTAGGAATATTTGGAGGCAGGGACTCTAATTCTGCTTGACAAGCATTAAGGTAGAGTGCTATTTTCCAACCTACTTTGCATAGCTACATAAGGAATCTAGAAAGCAGTCCCCACAGAACTGGCATGAGATACTGCTGCAATTATGGATGATTTGTCTGACTTCATGCTATGTGTGCATTAGATGTCATCAGCGCTGAAGCTGAGAGGACGACTTTAATCATATTCCCAGTATTACACTCTTTTTACAGAAACATAGAATGGTTTGGGTTGGAAGAGACATTTGGAGATCATCCCCCTGCAATGGGAAGGGATATCTTTCACCAGACCAGGCTGCTCTATGCCCCATCCAACCTGACCTTAAACATTTTCAACAACGGGACACCCACAACTTCTCTGATAAAAAAATGTCTTATTTATGTCCAGTCTAAATATCCCCTCTTTCAGTTTAAAACCATTGCCCCTTATCCTGTCACTACAGGCCTTGGTAAAAAGTCTTGTCTTCTGTATAAGCCCCCTTTATATACTGAAAGTTTGCAATAAGGTGTTCCAGGATTCTTCTCGTCTCCAGACTGAAAACTTCAATTCTCTAGGCCTTTCTTCACAGGAGAGGTGCTCCAGCCCTCTGACCACTGTTGTGTCCCTCCTCAGGCCTTTCTTGTACTGCAGCCCCAGGACTGGATGAAGGTGGGATTTCATGAGAGTGGCGAGTGGGAGAATCAACTCCCTTGACCTGCTGGACACATCTCTCTTTGTGCAGCCTGAGATCTGATTGGCCTTCTGGGCTGCCAACACACATTGTTGGCTGTCTAGTAGCTTAAGGAGGGCCAAATAATTTAATTATATAAATAACACATCTAAAATCCTGGATTTTCTCATTGAAGCCATCTCACTGGCAAAATTTTAACAGTAGATGATAACAATAACTGATACTTGCCAGCTTCTGTTAGGCAGATGTTTTGGAGCTACTGCCTAAAACTACAGGAAATAATATATTTTTATACTTACTTTCAAAGAGCTAATGAAGAAAAGAGCAACAGAATGTTAACGAGAATTTTGGAAAGATGTTACTAAACATGGGTTAATGCCACTGCATAAAAGAAGGTTAAAACTGTTTGCTGATTATCACCCAAGGATATAAAGGGGATTGGCAAAACTATGAAGAAATATGCATGATCTGTTAGTTTGTTTTACAATAGGAAGCTAGTCACAACTGGAGACGCTTCTTCACTACATCAGTGTTTTCTGACTAATGACTGTCCATGACTCATTACTGTATTTTGTTAGCAAAGTAGTAGTCGGCAATCTCCTTCAGCCTTGGCTCATCTTTAGCTGTAAGTTACATAAGGAGAGAGAGGGCTGCCAGTGGCAGAGAAATTTTCTTCCCATTAGTTACACTTTCAAGACAAAGCAGGGAGTGTTTTAATATGTTGATGAAAGAAAGACTATCAAATATTGAAAATAGCAGTTGTCAGACTATTAAAGGACAAAATACTTAATTTGAACCAGCATCAAAGGCTTGGATGCTTATATGAAGTTTGTATCTACTCATCTAAATTTTTTGCATCTGCAAATTTCCTGAAACTTCAAGGAATTAAACTTCACAAAGACTATATTTTGATTCTTAACCGGTCCTTATTCTGATTAAGTAACATTATAAGTAGTATGCATCTGGTGGCTCCTGAACGTAAGTTTTCAAGACCAGTAAAGTATTGCAGAAAACTGGAGATTAATTGAAAAAATGCAGCAAGGCACATATGATATGATATTATCTACACTGTGAGGTTTTAAGTTAAATTGGTTCAAAATTGATTCAAATGAATGAAAAGACAATGGCTGTTATCTGTTTATTCACACCAACACTTCATTGTTTAAATTTTATTTTCCTTATTTGCATTGAATTTCCAATGTTTTCCTTCCTGGAGGCAGCATCCCATTTATGTTAAGGAATGATACTTAAATCCAAGTTTAGGTATAAATCACAAAGTCTCTTTTGACAGAAATTTAAATCGAGTACAGTACACATAAATAAAACATGGCTTTGCAGGCCTGGGCTCATTAACTAGGCAGGAAAAATTAAGCCAAAGTTTTCAATCAAGACTGATTCCAAATGCTAGATAAGAATATTTATTCTATGCTACACAATATAAAGGAAAAGAAAAAAACATTATCTTAAACTAACTGGAAAAACGGTTTCCCAAAATAGTGAATTGGAAGGGCTCTCCACACAGAATGAAAAAGGAAATAGGAGCTAACAATGTATATATTACAAGAATGAACCTAAATGGAGTTTAAACAGGAACAGAATTAATATAGATGGAATTTGTGCTAATTTTTGCTCCAGAAAATTGTCAGTTTCCAACTGACATCACTATGCTGGCTGGTTCAGTGCACTGAGTATACTGACATCCTTTAAAAATCCTTATTAGACACAAAACTCAAAGCACTTTGAACTACTGTATGGTAATTCATATGGTCTTATCCAGCAGGGATGCAAAGAGGATGCAGAACCTTTCTGTATGCATAGTACTGAAGACTTTTTAATTTCTTGACAAGAATAAGTGGAGATGGAAGACTAGGAATCAAGTATGCAGCTTGCTAGGAGAGACTGAGGAGACTCCAGTGCTCTAGGTGATTTTGCTTTAGCTAGTTCATCAGTCCTGATGCTGAAGTCACCTTGCTGAACAGTTAATCACAGCTACATACTGACTTTCAACTGCAAACTTCTGTAACTAACTTGTCAAAGATCTGAGAAAGGCTTTTGCAAATCAAGTCTTGGAACAAGCTGCTTAAACACAGATTCTATTACTTGCTCCAAGTTCCGTAACAGCAAAGTGCCAAAGAAGACTATCACAAAGTTACAATTTCTGCTAGAGAAGCAGAAAACAGAATGTGCCCCATTTCACTGCACACAGCTACTGACTTAAGAATGGCAGGAACACCAGAAAAGCTTTGGAAAGAGGTTATCTGAAGATGGTACTAGGCAAAGGATATGTGCAGTTGTCAAGATTTCATTTACATTAACTGTGAGAAAATTCACGCTGAATGAGAAAATCTATCATCCACTTTTCCATTAAAGGGCATACAAAAACTTACGTAATACGTACCAGTAAACATAGATCTATCCAGCCATGAAATTAGGGTTGGTGGAAAGTGATAAAGAGGAACATGGTGATTACTATGTGAATAGTGAGAAAGGTCCAAGGAAATTACAATGCCACTTACAGACTTTAGTTAGACACTTAGTTACTTTCAGTTCTTGGAAAAAGATATTGATTCTGCAGTAGACTAGGGAATTACTGACAACAGTTACCAGGATATACACAAAATCTAACAGGCCAGCCACTCTCTAATATTATCAGTAAAAGTCCTCCTTTCTAAATCCACTCAGGAAACATGACCTACCAGATAATTTGACTCACAGTGGGATGTTTTATACTTGAAATCAAAAAAGAATGTGATATTTGAGAAATTCTCTCAGCAAAAAGATGCTACTAGAGATACAGATTGTCCTGGGTTCAGCTATAGCAGTCATTTTTTTCTCCTTCTTAGTAGCTGGTGCAGTGCTGTGGTTTTGACTTTCAGCCTGGGAACAACACTGATAACACTGGTGGTTTTAGTGGTTGCTCAGTAATGTTTACTCCGACCAAGGACTTTCTCAGCCTCATGTTCTGCCAGGGTGGAGGGGAAGCCAGGAGGAAGCAGAGACAGGACACCTGACCCAAACTGGCCAAAGGGGTATTCCATACCACAGCACATCATGCCCAGTATATAAACTGGGGGGAGTTACCCGGAAGGCCCAGGTCACTGCTTGGGTCAGGCTGGGTATCGGTCGGCGGTTGGTGAGCGGTTGTGTCCTCTCCCCTTGTTTTTTCCCGTATCAGTATTATTATTAGTGGTGGTAGTAGTGGTTTGTATTATACCTTAGTTACTGGACTGTTCTTACCTCAACCCGTGGGAGTTACATTCTTCTGATTCTCCTTCCCATCCCTCCAGGTGTGGGGGGAGTGAGCGAGTGGCTGCGTGGTTCCGAGTTACTGGCTGGGCTTAAACCACAGCAGTTCAATCTGGTGCCCAACGTGGGGCACGAAGGGTTG
>NW_009930193.1:0-19480 GCF_000696875.1 Nestor notabilis | reverse complement strand
GATCCCGCCCCGCCGCGGCGTGCGCCCGGGGATGCTGAGGGGGAACCGCATCAGGTGGCGCCGGTGCTTGGGGTTCTCCTCGGGAGAGCTGGGGCCGGGAGCGCCGGGGTGGATTGGCACGGATGAGGGGAGGGACACGGGAGAAGGTGACAGTGAAGTTGTGGGGAGGTTGGAGCAGGAGAATCGAAGGTACAGATGGGAACCCAAGACCATGGGGGTGAGAACGTGAAGCGAGGCTCAGATGCGGGTAGTCATAGTGAGGAGTGCTGCTGATCCGGGGCGGTATTTTGCATGGGTACGGTGTGATGGACGGGCCATAGAAACTGTCAAACTTTGGGCCAATTCGCTCCTTATCGGCAGTTTATAAAAATCATCGGCCCGGTTCTGTGAGCTGCCATTGTCAAAATTAAAAAAAAAAAAAAATCCTTGTAACAATGTTGTGGGGCCTAATTTAACACCCATCCCAGAGAAAAGGTGGCTCTTTCCAGAGTTTTCCCAGCACTTCCCATGAGGGGAGCTCCACAAGTCAGGGCAGCTTTGTGCAGGGTCAAAGGGGCCTCTGGAGGGTGGGAGAAGCTCCCAGGAAAGCTATGGAGGTTGCCACAGTAAAGTTTACGTCGGAAGATTGAGCTAATAAACCACACACCTCTGCTTACTAACGACCTTACTAATATTCTGTACTCATTTGGTCATGTCATTGCATTGGCTTCTTCCTGTTGAGGCAACCTGTAAAGTGTTATCATATGGGTAGTCATAGATCAGGATCCAGCCAATGGATTAGGATCCAAACCTGTGATGAAAAGATGACCTGTGCTTCATAGAGTTCGTGATGTAGCTTCAGCACAGCCCAGGAGGTTGACTTTCTGAAGTTACACACAGAACTGAGTGGTAAGTCTGTCTAGAGGTCCCATACTGACAGAGCTCAGAGCGTGAGCCTCATTAAATCGAATCTGGGGCAAGGAACTGACTTTTTTCTCACTGAAGACCTTAGAAGTGGGCACTTAAAGCTTTTCTCCCTTAAGATGAGACCCCTCCCCACAGCGGGTCTGCGTGCACTCACATCTCCTTCCTCCCAAAGTGTCTCTTCTTCCAGGTGGAAATTTTCAGTGCTTCCTGCTGTGGTGGCACTGCAGTTCCAATGTCACTTCACCCAAGAGCAGGGGAGTGCTGGGATCAAGACCTGGGATCCCTTCCTTGTATAAGGCTACATTGCCTGTGCAATTCCCTGTTTAAAACAAAACCACCAAGTGTTAGAAACGACCCTTTCCTTACAGGATAGACAGAGCACAAGAAAAAATGCTGATTCATGGCTTAGTCACTATTTCAAGCAAAGAGAATTTGAGACAATTCTAAACTTCACTTACTACAAAACACAGACACAATGTACCTGCTGATTTTATGGCTTATATATACAGCACTGAAACAGTTAAAAAGTTATAATAGTTACATAAATTCACACACACCTCAAAGACATTCCACGTGTCCTGATTCCTGCATTAAAAAAAAAGAAGAAAAATCAGCCTTCATAACTGAAGGTCATACTATTACAGTTTCAAATTCACATAGCAGGTCATTATCCTTTTCTAAAACAAACTATATAAAGCAAATGGCTGATGCTTTGTAAATATTGCAACATTCAAGCCACTGCTGAGCTGAAGAGAAAACCAAAATATAAAGCCACTTCTCACATAAATAACATATCTGTAGGTTACTCTAGATTTTTCCTAAAGTGATGGTGCTTTGTTTCTGGGGCCTTGCAGTGCACTCTGGACCCAGTGTTCAATAATTCTGGTATCATTTAGTATATAATGTTATGTTAAACATAGTGCTCTTGCTATATGATCTGTTTTCTAATGGGTAACGAGTGTGTCAGACATTAATTGCAATGCCAATATTTAAAACAAAACTTACTGGGATTAAATGTAGGATTTCATTAATCAATAGGTATATTAACATTTTAATGCCTTCATTACAAGTTTGTCAAAGATCATGAAGTTTCATACTGACCTTTTCGAAGATCATTAGTTTCATTCTGCTTTTCAGAAAGCAACTTGCTCAACTCTAAATTCTGCTAAGATTTTTGGACAGGCTGCTCACCTTTCAGTGGAATTACTGCAATAGATTGCAAGTGTTAGAGCATTCACTGACGGTTTGCAAATTTGGGTCACTATATAAAATGCACTGTCTGCAGGATTGCTGCTGCTGCTGTGCATTTAATTTTTAATATGTTGAATATTTGACTGTATTTATTGATTTTAAATAACCTATATGGCTTACTAATACATCCAAAAATGCATCAGTGACATGTAAGAAAGTCCTATATGGTAGGAATGTATTTAACAGGGTGAAAGAAGAGGAGCTTTAGCTCTCATTAGCACCTGCAGGCACGGTACGTGTCCCATTTAGGTCAGGACTATGTCGTCTGAACTAACATAGGTAGAAATGACCTAGATCAGGTTGCACTTGGATAGACAAACACACCAGCTGCAAACCGCTCGCTTCTGCCTTTTTGGCTTTGTATAAGCATTACAGTGACTGCACCTTGGATGTCCTACAGATGTTTCTGTCCCATCGTATCTCTCAATTCTGTAAGGAAATCAGGAATTTTACTTACTGCTCCCCTTCACTGAGCTGCCAAGCAGAATTTAAGACAAGCTGCTCCATGAGGGATCTGTGCAAGATCTGCAGTGAGCAGAGGTCAGGAAGCCTTGCAAAGCGCCAAGAACTGCAGTGAATGCAAGACACTGAAGATGCTGACAGTGCCTGATGATTGAAAGTGCTACTTTTCCAACAGAAGAATTCCACACAGATGTTATGATCCAGAGTTTCTGGTGCCAGTGCTATCCCCCAAATTCTCAAAATATTATCAGATTAATGGAACAGATAGCTTGTGGATTGTGCTTTAGGTTTAGAAGCCAACAGTTTACAGTAAATGTTGTCTTTATGGAGTTCCATTTCAAGGGTGAGAAGAGGTTTCATGCTTCAGTGCTGATCTTGTGAGATAAGCAAGCAAATATCATCATTAACTGCTGACAAGTGATCCATGTTTCACTCTAGGCTGATATCATTGAGCAACAAATCCTTTCAAGATGAGGTAGCTAGCTCAGATCCGGAGGGAAGGGAGTGCCTTGCATCACCCTGCAGCTTACTTTTGGATGACAGCCTTGCTGCTGGGCTCAGGAGGGAGTCCCATCCAGTTGTCTTCAGCCAGAAGTTCACAACTGAGGCGCAGCTGGAGGAAGTATATAGAGAAGGGGTAAGCTTAGGCATCTTTAGGACACTGACAGGGTTGTAGAGGAGTCCATAAGGACAAAATAATGTAATAGTTGGTATCATATTAATGAAACTTTTGAAGAAGCATTTGTAAATACAAGAACTCCTTTTGGTTTATGGCTGCACAAAAAAGGGCTGTGATTGCTTGAATTTCCCTATAGGAAGAAAAAGAAAACTTTGCATTCACAGGTATTTCTCAAAGGATTTGGTTGTTTTGGCCGCTGGGAAATGTGAACAAAAGTCTTTAGCCAAATAGTGTTCATGTTTAGAAGAGGACAGTTTAGTTAATTTGTTTTTGGAGGTGAGGTCCTCTCCATCTTTAGAACAGAAGAGCACACTGGAAACTCCTTCCTCAGCATGTGGTGTGTGCTTGAAGCAAATTGACATTTAAGAATTACATTCCATTTCTTTCTGTATAGAGGTTTAATCACACCACATTCTTTCAGCAGTAATGAGAGCTGGCTGGTGCTATATCACATTCTTCCCCCACTTCTGTGATGATCTCAAGAGAGCAAGACAGTTCTGCTCCTATTATTAAGCCTTTGTGAGTAAATTAAAAGATTAAAGCTATTTTTTTTTAATAAAGATATTTTAAATTATCTGGATTGTATTTCTTTCTACTAGTTGTCATTTACTAAATTTCCTATAGCCTGTCATGGTTGAATTATAGACACCACCCGTAGAGATCATGGATTTAAAGACTTTTTTTTAGAGAATTACACGTCCATTTCCTTTTTCTCTATGATGTATTTCCATTTTATGTGCAACTGTTAATACTAAATGCCTGGTTTTGCCACCTGATGGTGTAGCATTGAGAAGAATAGTATTACAGCAGTAGACACCTAGGCAATAATCACACCACCCATGTTCCCTGCCTCTTTCTTAATTTGCCTGATAACTCACTCCCTTTCAGAGCATTCCCATTTGTTGCTTAGCAAAACATCACTCTAAAGAAGCTTTAGTTTTCTAAAACATGTACTTTTCATTAGACTGTACTGTCTGTCCCAAGGTGATTTCCACCCTTAACAGCGAGGGGCTTCAAAGCAAGGACTTTCTCTTACCATGTTAAAACAGTGCCTAATAACAAGTAGGCCTCACATAAGTTGATGTCCCAACACAAAACTCAGTAAAATCTAGTCATTAGACAGGATCAGCAGCCTTGACCTGCTCCATCAACATCTTCCATTGCAATGGACATCATTCTCCTAGTCTGCCTCTTTGGCACAGGTTTTTCTTCTAATCCTTCTGTAAGTCAATCATAACTTCTTACTGCAGCAAAAGCACTTCCTAAATTCATTGCAGCTCCATCACATTTTTGTCCTGTTCCTGCATGGAATTGTATCCTCCATGAGGCTTTCTATTACCGTCCCTGCCACTTTTCTGTATACAAGGATCAAACTCCACTGAAGTCATGTATAAAGTGCTTCTGCATTTCAGGAAGAAAGACTAGAAGTAGATAGTTTCATTTTGTACAAGATTCCCAATTTCCCTTTGCAGAGTACGGAAATTACCAGACTGGAGCATTGCTTGCATGCTGTGAACTGAACAAACTATATTCAAGTATTCAGATGCACATGTTGGTTTAACGATGGCACTGTTACTACTCAGAGACAAAGAGAGTTAACCCAGCAATGGAGGACATACCTATCAGAGTTATATGATGAAGAACCATGTCAGGGGCTTTGCTTCTCACTGAGACAACCTTTGGCATGCAGAGACAAAGTTTATGCAAGAGGTCAAGATTCAATCCATTTCTCAAGCTGGAGCTTGAAATGGAGCTTTTCAGGAGAAGAAACTAGGAAGGAAATCTCCACCCATATGCTGGCTACTGAGAAGGGGGACAGAAGCCTGGAGCAGCAGACACCGTAGCCCTCTGAGACAGGATGTGTCTTGGGGAAATGATGTGTCTCTGAAGGGAAATGACTGCAGCTGTGGCTACAGAAAAATGCATGAGCTCCCATATCACAGGATTTTCCAGTGGTTAGTCACTAAGATAACTTCTAAGTCCATCCATCCAGAACAGATTAGTAACTGATGCACAGATATTCCATGCAATTTTTTAGCCATGCTATTTCCTCATTGTGTCCTGCAGGACTGCATTATCCTAATGCAACTTCAGAAGAAGAAAAAAAAGCAGATTTAAAGAGCCAGGCATTGAACACAGTATCAATAGATGCATTGCATTTTGTCACTAACCAGAGGCTGAAACTCACTTTCTGGAAGAGTTAAATCTGTCATGAAGAGCCATGTCCTGGCACTTGGGCAAAAATTGGAGATTACATCCCTGTTCCAGCCCCAGCACAGATATTCCATGTCTAGCATATTCTGTTGTCTAGCTCAAGTCAACACTGTTCTCTGCTGTCAGATGCAGTGTCTCACAAGCCATAACCCAAGGAGAGGTTTTGCAGAGCATTTTTAACAGCCCAGCACAAAGGGTAGAGCCTAGTTTTGGTCTTTAAGCATAGAAAAGTAGCTTAGGCTACTGACTCAAGGTACAAACTAGGCCTTCAAAAGTCCTGGACCAAAAAGATCTCTTTCTGAAAAATATTTTCTTTATTCTTCCATGATTCCTACTTATTTATGCATAAAATATTACTGATAATACAATTTCTTTACCAGGCTCTTGGAAAACTGGCTTTGTCAAGTGCTTTGAGAGCTACATGCTAAGTAATCCAATTGAAATTGCAAAGGTTTCCTGAAGAACCACATGTTCCCTTGTGCAACTGCTCTGCAGGACTTTCTGATGTTACTTTGTGAACGAAGCAACTCATCCTTAATTTATTTGGCTGATATAAATAGGCTCCATAAAAGACCTTACAGAATAAGACAGTTAGAAACAGTCTCCTCTGAGTGACATGTTTCAGGAATTTACTGCTGTACTACAACATCTGTCTCCAGATACTGTCTGATTCAACTTGACAGTGTGTATTTGTCCCAGTGGTATTCAGCTTAGACAAATGAAGTGTTAATAGGAAGACTGTCAGCCCAAACAAGTATTTAAGAGAGTTGACGTATGGCACTAGTTTTGACCATACCATATTATTTAGCCACTAAAGGAAAACCAAACCTTCTCTTATTTTTCTTTTCCCCCATGGCCCAGCATCAATTTCAAATAAGAATTCTGTTGTCTGCAAAAGATGAGCTGCAAAATCTATATTGTCAGTCTCTCTGAGTCTTAATTATGCTGATGCTGAGAGCAGGGTACCACTGAGAGTGATGCCAAAAGCTGACTCAGTCCTCCTGCTATAAATTCACCCCTTACACACTTAAACCAGCCCTCACCGGATAGTTCTGACTTTCTATGTTTCTTCAAGCAGGTGGAAGTTTTTTCCATGTATCTTACACAAGTTACTTCCAAAGATTGTAATTCAAGAGACAAAATTAATTCCAGGAGATTTATGAAATTCTAACAGTATCATGTACTTCTACAGTTAATTCAATCTGTGAGCTTCAGAGACAAAAATAGCTAAAAAGCCTTAACCCCACGAGATTATTATTTTCTGCCATGGGGAAGCAACAACTGATTCAGAATGAGCTGTTGCAAGATGTGCATAGCACATACTCACGGTTTTGTGGATTACTGAAGAGAACCCTGGCTAACTGGCTTTAGAAGCTCTCTGCTGTGTCTTACATTAACGAGTCTGTGGAGATTTATAAACACGCTCCATGAGACTAAATCTATAAATAAGATTAATCATGACACAAAAGCATTTGTAGATTCAATAAAAACAATAATCCTTTCTCTTTTTTAATAATCCAATTCCTAACACTTTCTGAACTGCAGAAATACCCATCCACAGCCTGCACTAGCTTCTTTTATGCTTTAACAGAATCAACCACAAGTCCACTGTGAAATCAGTTTGAGAGGATTTAAGAGAAAGTTATCTCTAAAATTATTTCATCCTAAAAATTCTAAAGCAAGGTTGCATGCCAGACAAGAACAGCACAGATATTTAAGTAGGTTAGTGGGTCTAGTGAAGTGCTGAAAGTAACCTGAAGCAAAATCTGTCACCATATGTCTTGAATCATTCTTTAAGTCTACTCTTTAAACCCTTTAAAAATAGAACCATGGGAAAGGTGATGGGTTTTCTTTCTTTTCTTTTAAGCAGTAGAATTCAGGGGCAACATATCTAATAAAAACTGCCGTCAGAGGTAATCATTCTGCAAGCAGATACATCCAGCCCCTATTTGCATATGTACTGATTCACTGACTGCAAAATTAGGGTTTTTTTGAGCAAATGTCACATCTCATTTGTTCTGCAAAGTGCCTTGTGCAGTTTGGTTGCTACAAATCTAACAGTTTGGATTATACTGCTAGAGAGACAATATGTTCCAATTTGAGTCTAATACACAGTTGGTTAGCTATGAGGAAGTAAGCTTTCACTTTAGTTAAAATGTTCTTTGTGGGGGTTTTTTTGTCTTTTTTTTTTTTCGTAACTAGAGCACACTGGATTCTGTTGACAGCTGCAAATCCACTGTGCAATACAGTAGATCAAATGTTGTACCTCGCAGCAGCGTAAGATATCTGCATATGCTATAGCTTATACTGAACAATAAGTTTTTAAAGGTAGTCTGGACAAAAGCTGGTTGCAGCAGTGGGCTAATCTATTTTTTCTCAAGTAATTTCTAGGATTATATGATATTAAAATTGGTTTTATTAGATCCCCATTGTCAGTCTTCCTCGGTCACCTCTGTTTTTCCTTTCTGACCTAATTTAATTCTTGCGCAGTTGTAACTATTCCTTCTCTAGTTATGTTCTTTTCTAATCCATGTCTGGCCCCAGAGTGCAGGTGTTGATCTACACTACAGTACAGATGGGGTAATAGCTTCAATTTTAGGAACTATACAAGAAGAAATATTTCTGCTTAAGTCAAATTTTGCCAAGCAGTTCTTCAGCAATGGAATGTGGATGTCCTGTCTGTCCCATCCCCCTGTCTTTATTTTCATAGATTGGTAATGTTCTCTCTATTGTAAGCTATATGATTGCAGTAATGGGCTTTTTTTTAGCCATTAGGGGAAAGGAAATGACATATGGAGAAAATTCAAGTCCCTCCTCATTCCTAGAGAGTCTATCCAGAAAGTTAGTATGCAGAGCTCCGTCCAAGTGTCGTTTCCTGCTCACAATTGGGAAGGGGAGCTGGGGGTGGGAGGAGAAATGGATACGTAACATTAAATTGCTGCTTCTGATTAACAGCAACATTCTGCAAATGATTTCACAGCATTGCTTTGAACAGAATTGAATGTCTGCAGCCCAAGTATGTGTAGCAATCCACTGATGAAAGAGCTATTTTTACATCTGTTTCATATAGTGGGTAAGAATGAAGTGATTTGGGTGGTGGAAATGTGCCTTGGAGATTATTCAAGATTTTCTGATAATTCTGTACCTCAAATCTTCCACATGCCCACAAAGCAGTATTACATACTCCTGGTATTATAGCGATTTTACCACTCTGAACCCATACACAAAGCAATCTGTTACAGATAAACCAGAAAGCTTTCCACTATTTTTCATATCAAATCACAGCTTCAAAAGATGATCTCATGATTTTCATTTCACATTGCAATTCAAATTAAGTTATGAAGTAAAGTAGAATGCTTCCTTATTATACTGTCTCTTCTGTTGAGCTCATAAGTATAATCCAACCTCCTCCACAGTGAAATTTGTGCCACTGATTGTGCTTTTAGTATGTCAGTCAACTGAAACTCCCTTCCCGACATATGTATGATTTATATATCACTTCTGGATTAGTCCCATTGTTTTATTTAAATGATGAGCACAATATTTTAATGTGGTCAAGAAAGTTCAGCTTAATAAGAATTATCAGGATTTTTCTCCCCGCTGCTTTAATTTTTCTCTCCTCTCCTCATCTCTTTAAATCCCAACTCCCCTTCCCTCCCACTAATGACACTCCCAAGGGCAGTGGGTGAACTGCAACCTGGACACAGGCCATGGCTCTTCCACGAAATCTTCTGGCTTTCTGGGGAAGAGTGTCCTTTTCCTGGAGCCAGTCTGAGACAGACAGTGCTCTGCAGTCAGAAACAGGACTGGAATCCAGTGACCCTTAGTCCATATGAAGTGCTATGAAACTCACAGCAAATCAATTCTTTCTTAGCTGTCCACATGCTGAGTTTCTGCCTGATTCCTATCAGTGCCATGCTGTGGATCAATGAGGAAGTGTTTTCCAAACACAATGAACAACTCTATAGGTTGAGTGTGCTTGCGAATGCTTTTTTTTTCCCTGAAATTTGCAATTGGGTTTGGTACACCCCTCCCAACCTCAGGAGGGGTCACCCAGTTTCCTCTTAGACTCTTCTCTTCGAACATTCCCCTGAAGGCAAGTCAAGCATAAGCTTTTAACTAGGACCAATGGGTTAATGTATTTCCTAATCAGGTTTTAAGTGAAAGTCACATTTTTCTCTATAGGCCAAATATCACCAGTCAATGAACCTTCATTAGTTACTTCTGGTTTGAATAACAGTGCTTTTTGCCCAAATTGTACACACAATTTGGAAATTTTTAGACCTGTGCTTAAGTGTTATGTCATACCTTATCACAAAAGAGATTCAATACTCTTGAGATTATCCTTTCGCTGAATATAGAATTATCATGATCAGAAGTGCCATGGGTTAACTACAGGAATGGACATCAGGATTCCCAGGCTCCAGGTTAATTCTGTCAGCTACTTTTTGAACACCTGCAGATAGCTTTCTTGTATCCCAGTTTGCCTTGCTGTAAAATAGATTTAGAAACAGAAGAGATCTGTGAAATACTGTTGACTAGCGAATTCCTTTTCCTGTACACTTACAGCTGTTCCTTTTTGTACATATACCACTGTGGTTCTGTGCAATTTAAATCATTCTGTATAGAGCAGCAGGAAGCAGCTTTGCTTAAAAGAATATTTCAGTCTAAGTCACAGGGAAATAAAGAGTAGGTTTCTCCTAATTTAACCATTTCTAGCTTTTCCACAGTTGAAACTGTTCTTTCTGTAAAAGAAAGTGAGCAGACATGCCATTGAACAGGACTGCAAAGCCTCTGCCCTTCTTTCAGCATCTTTGGCAAGAGCAATCACACAGGCAGCATCTGCTAGCAGCAGAATTTCAGAGGTAGTTATGTTTGCTGAGATCTTATACTGAAATCTTGCCATCGCTCTACAGATAAAATAGCATTAGCAACAACTGCATTCCAAGCCAGTTGATGTCAGCAGGGGTCTGTTATTGTTGCTTTCAGCCCAGAGGAGTTGGCAGACTGACACATAGGCCACCAGACATTTATTCCAGCCCTTGGCCCGAATTAGGCATTTGCCAAATAACAAAGGCTAGCTCTTAAATCTGGCTGGGCAACACACACACAAAATCCCAAAACAAACCCCCAACCAACAAACCAAGAACTAGGAGCAAAAACAATTCTCCTCTCCCTTTCTGCTCCTACCACTTTCTTAAAGCTAGAGATGCAGCCCAATGGGTGACTATGATCCTAACCTCAGAAATAGTTTGCATTTTCTTAGAATAAGGAGTGACTCACTCCAGTCACTTACTCATAATCACTGTAGATTGTTGCTTGTGGAAATACATGCTGCCAAGAACAGGGCTCATTGGTGGATAGGCTGAACACATTTTTCTTGGATAAAAACAGTCTCAGTCCCCAGAAAGTTAATTATTAAGCCACTGAGCTGTCAGGCATCTAGAGAAGAATGTGCAGTGTTCTATTGTTAACTCTATATATTAAATTCTGAAACAACTACTTCAGAACAAAAAGAAAAAGTAGAAACAATACTATTAAGCGTTATGCATTCTCATCCCCTTTACTTTATACAGAAAGTCGAATTAACTGCATATGTGCCAAAAAGCAATTAAAGCAAGTTTTATTTTAAAGTAATAGTACCCTAGCACTTTTAAAAGATTATACCTTCTATTCAATATTTTATCAGAAGTTAGCACATTATACCTTATATTCAATATTTAATCAGAAGTTAGTACATAGACATTTCCTGTAATTATAAGAGGTACTCCAATGGATTTTATCACAGTATTTTCTTAATAGGAAAATTAAGTACATCATACCTGAGCAGTTCAGGCTGGCTGAACTTCTGAATCAACCACTTAGAAGCAAATGAGACTCTGAGGCTGCCTGCAGCACCCTCTACCGGAAAAATGCCCTATCTTATAGAGTGAAGAAATTACTCAAGAATTCTGAATTATGTTTCACCTTGCCCTTATAAACACACAAACATAAAGTATGGGGAAGCAGTGGCTTCATTGGTGAAAGCTGAATTTGCATAATTGCATTTGCATAGGTTAATTCTTTCAGTTCTTTACAGACACAGAAAAATCATTATTTTAGAGCTGATGCTTTTAAGTCAAAGAGATCTGGCAACAAAACAAAGGACACACAACTTCACTGCAGATGGCTAAAAGCCTATTTGATTGTTTTTTGCCCCAGAACATTAAAGGCTTTGGCATTGCAAGGCAGATGGTTCTTTCCCCTTTGCAGGGGTACTGATAAGATAATACCAGAATGTGGTCCCAAGGGTGTTGCAGAGATTGTAGTGTCAGACTTTAGGTCTGTTCCTCAGTCTGGCACTGTCTACAGCTTCTTCTGCAGGTGCTGGTGGCACCTGCACTCTCTCCCATTAATACAGAAGGCAGGCACACAACCACAGTTCAGTCTCACCCTTGGTCTGGCAGCACAAGCACAGAAACAGAAGGTTAGTCTCACTGATGCCAACTTCTTAACCAGTAGATGCGATAGGGTTACAATAGGTAATGGTCTGATTATC
The DNA here is from genome assembly GCF_000696875.1 of Nestor notabilis. NCBI lineage: Eukaryota > Metazoa > Chordata > Aves > Psittaciformes > Psittacidae > Nestor > Nestor notabilis. Next base: position 7,430 of record NW_009930193.1, on the reverse strand, counting down.
TTTAGAGATTCCTATAGTAAAGCTTATTACTTACTGCAGCTTAGTTAAAATAGTACAGTCAAAAGTATAAAGTCATCATTAATCAGCGAGTGTTGCAAGACATTATCTTTTGTGACAGGTACCACACTATTAACAGCAATGTGAGCATCTCTAAGGCCATTTTCCAACTTGGTCAGAGGAATTCATATGGCTTAAGGAGGCCAGCAGAAATGTGCTTGTGCTAGCGAGTTCACAAGTGATAGCTCTGCAGGAAGCATTATTGCTGCTAACCATAGTAAGAGATCAGAATGTACAGGGAGACAAGTTATCCACTAGCTTCTGTGACATTATCACTACCCTGCAAGCACCTAAGACCCAAGCAAGTTGCTTGCACAGGGAAGTTATGCAAGTGCACATGTAATTATCAGCCCCCAGTGAGGAAGGGCACCGTTTTTGTCAGCAAATGTAGTAGACTTGCACCATGATAACAGGGGTGAGAGCAGCATCTTCAGCATTAGCAATAACTCGTTTAAAGAAGTCTGTGGTAGCAGCATGGGAGAAAGGTGTAAATATAAGTTCTCCATTAAAAATACCTGATCTTAAAAGGACACCAAAATCCACTTATATGCATATGCACTTTAAAATAGACTTGAAAGCACACAATAAGCAGACTAATGCACAACACCAGATTCCTTCATCAGGTTCACTTAGCGGAATACAAAGGGGTTGTTCAGTTGTTTCTTTTAAATTCCCCCTCCATGAAGGCAGAAGCAAAGCCTGGGGGAACTCTAGAGGAATTCCCTACTTGACAGTTTTCTGCTCTGCCTTCAGTTTTATAAAAGTGACATGCTCCACTTCAAATATGTCATGCTTATAAAAAAAAAAAATAAATAAATCTAGCCATGACAATGACTTCTGCACCACCGTAACAGCTAGAGCACCTCAATGAGCTGAGTCAATGTAGTCAGACACATGGACTCTGGGGAGGTTCCAGTTAATGAGATCTCTATCCAAGGTTTCTGGAAAACAGGACTACTACAGTCCTTCCTCTCCCTGCGCTACCTTCCTCCCTCCCAAACCCCACTGTGTACAACCACCTCTAGAGTCAGAGTAGGTTACTGCAATTGAAGATTTTTAGGAGTAACAGGATAATAGATTCCAAGACAAAGCTTTCATTTTTGCCCTCTAGAACAGGCAACTGCTTCAAAGCATTTACTATGCTCTATGCTAGGACTACCTGAACATACTTACAACTCGTTAACTGCTGTACTTACCCCTCCTCCACACTATTACTTGCAGTTAAGTAGTACCACTACAATCTTTAAAAAGGCAGAAGATAGTTCAGCTCAGTTATGAACATGGTAGAACAAATCAGAGATCTATAGAAGATACCTGTAGACAAGCAGCAGTTTGTTTGTTCTGCAGTAATAGATGGCTGCTATACATAGAAGTGGGAGATGTTTAAAACCAGTCTTCAGAGTTGAATGGTTTAGACCTGCATTCTTGCCATTCTACATTTTTGATAAAGAATACTTACCCTATAAGTCACCTTTTGAGAAAGCAATTGACAGTTAAATTTAATGTCTTGATATCACTTTATTGAACTTCAAATAGAAACCCTCTTTAAAAGCCTACTCAGTGTATTGATTACAACAGGTTATGTAAAACATAATAGAAGGTTTGCAGAGTAGTGGCTCATGGTTTGCGAGAAGCCTGTATTGCCCACTCAGTTGCATTCTTCTCCCCGACAGGAACAGTAAGAGCCAAAAAGAGAACAAGTATTTACAAGTATATATCAGAAAGAATGAAGTTTACAGTTAGAAATTCACATATGTACAGTTTTGAACTGTTCAAGTACGTTTCAGTTGGACAAAGTGCTACAGGTCACATAAAAACAAACACAGTAAAAGAGGAACTATTAAGACAAAGAGGCAGCAGTCATTTGTGTGCCAAACAACTTCTAGGTGGTTGCAACATACACAGAATCTAGAAGTTGAAAGTATCTGGAGTAGTGCCCTGAACTTGGAAAGTATAGCTAGCAGCAGTAGATTCTGGTACAACATTTTGATCTTCCTCCTCCTAGAAGAAAGGGAAAAGAGTTTTGAAATAGCAGTAGCATATTAACCTAGTAATCACTGTTACAATAGAAGATAAAATTAAGAAAAGAATCATCCTGCAGCCACTTACTTCTGCTGAGAAATATTTCTCAATCAAGCTAGACGAGGCTTTGTACACTTGTTCATTTTCATGTGACTGGAGAGCTTCAATTTTGTCTAGACCTCCACACTCTTCAATCATGAGGCAAAGTTTTTCAGTCTCATTAATCTTCTCAGCAGCCTTCAAGAGAAACATGGAATAATAACCTTAGGAAAGATGTATGGCACCAACTACTGGAGAACTATTAGCAACAGCTTGGACAGTGATCGAGTATACTGCATCTACATACCAAGAAGATGTTAGAAATAGCATCCAGAATAACCAGCACAATTTTGCTGTCTTTAGCTGAGAGGAGATTCAGTAGTGGTTCAACAACACCAGCCTGAACTAGATACACGATCTGGTCAATTGTTCCACCACTTGTGTAGTTTGCCACAGCCCACACAGCTTCCTTTTGAGATTTGAAATCCCCCTGTGATGATAAATGCAGGGTATTTGAACACAGATAGTAGTAGCGATAGCAAAAGCTTCAGAGTAGTAAATATAGTCTTTGTTTACCTTCCTCAGAATACCAATGAGATAAGGCACAAGACCATGGTCTATAACTCGCTGAATCTGATCCTGGCGCCCAGCAGTGATGTTGGACATGGTCCATGCTGCTTCTTTCTGAATATTGTTTTTATGATGAGAGAGGAGACTTGGGAAGACAGACAGTGCTCCTGAGTCAATAACAATCTGTGTCTGCTCATCAGTACCAGTGACAATATTTCCTATGGCTCTTAATGAAGGAGTCTGAAACAAACATGAAAATAGGAAAATTGGGATCATCGAATCTGTGCTTGAACAAATACAGCCATACTTGATGTCCCCCTTCTGAAGCCTGCCCAGTTAACAGCACATGTTATTACTGGTGAGTTTTAAGCTCCTCATTAGCATACCATAAGCAGACATAAAGCATACTAGAACTGCACACCTTCCAAGGCCAATCTACAAAAAACTACTCATTATAGAGCTTAGGAAAACTATCTTCAACATATTAATGCAGCTTTATTATATGGCAATTTTAATGTGCATAGAGCCCACTTCTAAATAGTCCCTAGAATCTGGATTTGTAACAGCAGTTTAGAGTTAAAAGCAAGCTTTAAAGGATGTCGATTGTTGTGCTGACTTGTGTGTTAAATCCAACAATTATGTAAAGAAGCTCAATAGGCATCAACAGCGTAGTTTGTCTCACTGGGGCAGTCTCCAGGCAAGATAAAACCTCAAGCCTTACCTACACAAAACCTAGAACCAACTATCTGATTTATGTATAAGAAGAATCATTCAGTTACACGAACACTAGTCTAACTGCAGCTTTATCCATGACTCAAATCAAGCAAGAGCAATCTGCATGTCTGATAGCTTACCATTATTGGCAGTTCACTACATCCCAGAAGCTTCACAAGTTGTGGCACCAACCCAGTTTTCACTACAACTTCTATCCTGTCATTGGAACCATCTGTTAAATAGGAAAGTGCCCAGCAAGTGTCTGCTAACACCTCATGGTCATCATGGTGCAAGAGCCGAACAAGAGTTGGAAGAATCTGCTCAATGGCTTCTATGGGTGGTGCGGGATTCTTATTACGACACAGGTTTGAGAGGGTCCAGGTAACATTACGTAAATATCCAGACTGCAAGAGTTGAAATAAATGGTTAGCAACTGAGCTCTTTTACTCACTTATTAGTAATTGTAACTTGAATCATACTGCCCACTTACAGCCAGGGAAGAGAGGTCAGGAATAGCAAGTAGACTCAGCAGTGGCCCAATTGCACCAAATTTTATAACCAGATCTCTATAGGTAGAACCATCCCCTGAGAAAAGAAAAATAGCCAGCTGAAGACCAGGATAGAGGGACATGTGCACATCTTTATGTCTTAGGGAGGAATTCTTCTACTGCTTTAAGAAGGGCTAGATAAGAAACAGGAGGAAAAAATTTCTATGGCCACGGTTAAGTCATATGACAAGCATGTGTTTTTCTAACCTCAGTGGCTTCGATTTTTTCTCTGTTGGAAAAAGAGGTAGTTTAGCATATGTTTTCTATACATTTTTTTCTGGAGTTCATAACTAAGCAGGGACTTAAGTGTTTCTTTGAAAACATATCTAAGCCCTACCACTAGAAAAGAGCTCTTCCCATAATATGCTATTTCAAATGCATGATAATCATTGGTTGCATGATTTGGTTCTATAGCATAATGCTTATGGAATGCTAAAGTTTGACTGAATTCTTCTATTGCATGGTACAAAAAAAGTACCTTATAATTAAGTTTTAAAAACTCTAAGGAGAAACTTCAAAGCTCCAATCAAACAGGACTTTTATGAGCTCATTTCCTTTATGTTAAAGATCCACTATTCCCTTTAATGCACAGCTGTTGGAAGCCATAATAATAGAGCAAACATTTAACTATATTATTGACTTCTTAATTAAAAAAAAAAAAAAAAAAAAGCTGGGATCCAACACTGGCAGATCAAGTAATCCTGAAAGGTGCATGAGAAACTTGAATATTAATACTGTCACATTGGTAAGTAGCTGTTTCAAAGCAAATAATATTGGCCATCACATACACAATTATATGTGCTATCTGCTTCCTCCATTCCCCCTTCTAGTCCAACACAGAGCAGAGCTCATTGGCAAGTCACAAACCCAAAAAGATACAAGAAGAAGCCCCATGTTGTAGCATGGCTATATAGCTCTATCAAAACTGAACTCAAATGTGGAAGCAACCCACACGGTACAACCCATAGCTTGCCAGGCATTGCATGAGACATCTTATACCAGATCTGAAGACAAAGTACTGTCTGTAGCATACTCCACATTGCAGAGCATGCCTTGAACATAATCAAAGCCGAGTTTCTCAGACACTCAGCATGCTGCATGATATGTCAGTAGTAATGTCCTACCATTTTAAACAAGGGAACATGTCTGAAATAGCATATTGACATACCTGCAATATTCCCCAGTGCCCACACAGCCTGTTCACTGATGTGAGTATGGGGAGAGGCCAGCAGAGAGATAAAGGCTGGAATAGCCCCTCCATCTACTACTGCCTTTGTTTGTTCTGATGTGCCAGAAGCAATGTTGGTAAGCGCCCAGGCAGATTCAAACTGAATAGGAACGCAGTCTGCTCTACCCAAGAAGGAGACCAACTTTGGAATCAAACCAGCCCGAATTATGCTGTCGATTGGGGGCTGCTGCTCTCTTGAGAGGAGTTTCCTAAGGAGGAAAACAAAGCACTATTTCCACTGCAAAGATTTAAATAACAGATTAAGCAGTCTAAAAATTTATATTTTAAAAAAGAAAAGGTTTAACATCACTCTAGCAATCAGGAAGGCAGCGCAACATGATATGAAGAAATACAGACAAGCTGAGTGCTAGCTTCCTAAACCTGTGTTAACGTGGGTTTTGACATGTCTTCACTATACAAGAAGTTCCGCTCAGACTCAAACACAACAGACTTGCAATAGTCATAATACATCCAAATTGCTAGAGGTTTCTCAGCAGAAAAGTTAATGACTGCCAGAAGCAACACTGCAACAATATATAAGCTTGCTAAAGGAGGTTTTTTAGATTTGGAAGGAGAAAGGAAATTTTGCATTCTTCAAACCCCTGTCATCTTACTGTTCATATTATTCTAAGGTACATCACTGCACCCAAATTCTGTAGTCAAGTGTTAGCACAGTTTAAAGGTATTTTTGCTATAACAAAGGGTTTATTATTGTAACTCCTACAACTCTAAGATGGACAACTATTTATTTTGCCACTTCAAAACCACTAGAAAGAATTACTACTTCCTAGTAAAATATTCAGGCACTTTAAACATTCAAAAGCCACATGGTTTCAATGAGACTATGACTAAGGTAAGCACACCTATACATTGTACATGAGGCTGACTCAGGTTTTTGTTGAAATACTGTCTGATAAGAGCAGCCATAGCTGCTACCATGTGCAGACACTGTGGCTCATAAACCATCTCTTTTACCTTACCCAATACTAGCTTGTGCAGCTGAATAGGTTACCTCTAAACTCCTTACCTGGCAGCTTGAGTAGCCTGTAGCTGAATCTCTGTATTATTATTATTAACTCCTTTGACTATTTCTTCAACTGACCAGTGTGCTGAAACCTGTACAATAAAAAGTTACATGAATGCTTTGTTGGGAGAGGCATGTGTCTTAAGCACACCTGTTCCACATACCCACTTACCTGATTGCTCCTGTTTTCCTGAAGGGGAGAAGTAGCATCATCTGGAAAAGTGCTAACATTTCTTCTTTTAAGCATCTGGTCATCTTTTTTAGCTTTCCTCAGCTCTACATTGACTTCAATACGCCGCCTTCTCATTTCCTGGAAGATATACATTCATAGTAAGTTCTCAGCTTTTACAACACATGTTTAAAGAGATAATGGCTAGCTGAAGTATTAATGGCATCAAAATACTCACTGTGGCATCCTTCCCTTTGTTCTTGAATCTGTTCAGTCGAGCTGATGGTGTATTGGCATTCTCGTTAGTAGACATCTTGCTTATTAGACTTTTGAGAGAAACAAGTAAAACGAAGCCTTGAAATAGAGCAAACAAATAGCAAGTTTATTCCACGAGTATTGAACTGGGATCTGTACTTGATGAGAGATACGTTTCCATATTAGATACAAGAGCAGCCTCTGATTTGATCCAAGGTCAAGTAACATAACAGTTACCTCTTTAAACACCTAGATGTTACAGTAAGCTCTAGCATTAACAAAAAAAGCAGTAGACACATATACATTGTTTAAGACACAGCCACAAACATTAGCAGAATTATTATTCTTAAAAGCAAGATTACTGTTGCCTCCCGCAGACAGCACACGTACTTCTAAGCACTATTGTCACTGCGTTCTATGTCTATAGTGCACGGGCACCTCATCCAGTCCCATCTCGAGCCCTTTTTATGGTAACTGCAAGATCTCGCAGTGAGCAAGTCCCCGCCGGAAAGGGCTTGCAGCCAGCAGCATATAGCACCAGCTACGCCAGTAACGACGCAGGTCTGTGCACCATGGGCTGGTTCCACGGTGACCCACTGCATAAAGACCTGACTTCTTTTAGCCACAACTCAGCCGGCATACACAACCCACTCTGAGAGGCGCTGCCAGGCGGCGGTTTGTGACCACGGAGGCCCGAAAAGCTCCGTAGGGATCGCCGGACTGCCCTACCGGCAACAGAGCCCAGTCCCTTCTGATAGACCAGCGCAGGGCCTGCACCCCCACCCTCCCACCCAGCTTCTCGCT
>NW_009930192.1:67537-70463 GCF_000696875.1 Nestor notabilis | reverse complement strand
TTCTCTGGCAGGGAGGCTTGGAAGCACTCGGTCCCGAGAAAGCTGGGGCCAGGAGGAACCGGTCCCACTGCCCCCCTGCGCCGAGCGCTGATAAGATGAGGGGTTTCGGACCGTCTTGCAGTTGGCCCCGACACTTTCCAAGGAATGTTCCTGAAACAAAGACCAAATTCCTGCATCCTGATTCCTGCGGCTCCCACAGCCGAGTGCCAGCGGCCAAACCACTCTCAAATATTCTGCATCCTTCGGTTTTGCGTGTCCTGGGCAGGCATTCATCCCATCTGACTGGGATCGCTAGTTCGGCTGTGCCGAGGCTCGGGAAACACGACTGGTGTTTCTTCCCGCTGCGCACCTGGGAGCGCAAAGGCAACTCACTAGCTGCTGCCTTTTCCTCTCCTAAATCGCCTGTTCTTTCAGTAGTTCTTTTTCGTTTGTTTGTTTGTTTGAAGAGTGGGCAAAGAAAGAGCGTGGCCAGAACCCTTCTTTGTAATAGTATCAGAGCTGAGATGCAATACTGTGTGTGTGACCCCATATACCGTAAGGTAGTTAGAATACCTTTTTAAAGAAAACTCTTGATTAGAGCAATTTAGCGCCCACTAATTGCACTACGGTATATTAATGACAGTGTCAAATAAGATAATCAATAAACATTGCTGCAGTCAGGGCAATGTTGATTGATGAGTGATGCAGAAAGGGCTGCAGATCTCCCTGATTAATAGCGCTGGTTTACATGAGGAGAATCGGTGGGAATCCGCAACTTCAGAGGCTGGGCACCGTCCCCCACGTCACTAGGGTTTATGGAGATATTTTCAGCTAGTGTGTTCTTTGAGTAACGGTTAGTGAAACATAATGAAGCTCCCTAACAGGAGTTTTAATGCAGCAAAGCAGAACGTTGCATAATTCAGTGACAAAATAACTCTGAGCAAACTTGAAGTGTCTCTTTCCAGACTTGAATATCATGTCTCCAACTCCTGAGTTGCAATTTTACACTAGTTTTAAAGTTGAGTTAAAATAAGGCTGCCAGCAAAATGGGTGTTTCTGCCTCACTGCACTTCCCACCTGCAGCCCGGATGCACCATGGACTGATGCTGTGGCATTAGCCAGGTTCAGTCCGGGAGCTCAGAGCAGCAAGCAACCTGCTGGAGCTGAGAGGGGAGGCAGATGGGGTTGCCCTTTCACAGGCAGCTTCTCTTCAATGCTATAGCCCTGCTAAGAGTTCGTTCTGCAGAAATTAAAATGTCCCAAAATCAGCACAGCAACAGTCCTGTTCCCTCTTCCCCACTCCTGCAAAATCCTGCTGCCGGCTTTGCCCTCCCGTGGGTCAAGGGGATGGTGAGCCTTTGCTCAACTAGCCAAAAGGAATCCTTTTTAGGAAGAACTGGTTTTTAGCCAAATCTGCCCCGGGTGGTGGCTTTTTGCTTTTAGCATGTACCTCCCGTTTCTGGTGACAGAAGTGGGGGGACAAGACAACAGGATGATGCAGGCAGGGCATTGCTATGGAAACTCCAATTTAGAGCAATTGAAGCTACTGTGTAACTGCACCCTCAGTGGGAATGGGTGCACATGCCCAACCACCCGTTCTCCCCCCACGTTTGTAGGAGTTTGATTTTCTGAGCTGTCTTTCTCTTTCGACATGATAAACATGTTTGAAAGTTATGGGTGGGAGGAGGAACTGAGAAGAGGTAGAGAACGCAGTGCTGATAAGGCACTTGCAAAAGTCTAATTTTTGCAGAAGACCATCTGAAACACTCTGTCTATCTGGAGGAGCTGGGCTGAAGCTTTACGTTAGGATTTAGGACTGTATTTGAGCCAGAGAACTTGTCACAGAGAGCAGCTGGGGAAACGCAGTAGCAGGGTGCTACGGGGTATGTTGCAGAATTGTTTGCAGCTACTGGTCATTGATGGGGCAGGATGTCTAAACAAGTCACCACTTAAAGCTTGCCCATCTCAAAAAGGCTGCTTTGCTGACAAAAGGACAGGGGACTTCTGTCAACTCCTTGCAGTGGCAGTGAAGTGCAGCTTAGCTGCGACAAGCCGATCTGCCGAGTGCTGACTTGTGCCTGGCGCAACTTGCAGTGGGATGCCTGGCAAGGTTTCTGCCCTGTTCCTCCTGCCTAGAGAGCTGAAAGCTTTTGTGGCAACTCAGGACTGTTTCAAGGCTTATCTTAACGAGTGAGGCTATAAACTAGCACTGACACGTTTCCCTTAAAATGCTTAGCTGTAGCCTTTTGAGGCTGAGTTGCTTAAGAAGCAGCATCTGAGGCGCCCATTCTCCAGCGGTGGGGGCAGGCAGCTGGTGGTAGCAACAGTGCCAGCTGTCCCCAGCATGCTATTTCTGCTCATGAGTCAGATCTCCGCGACTTCTAGTCATTTTGTGCTTTGACATAAAATACAGAGCTGTTCGTTTGTCAGATTATTCATCTGGCTCTTGGAGGCAGATTCATTTTATTTTCTTTCAAAGGTTATTCACCCTGGCACCTCCATGTCAGAGCAGCTTGTCCAAAACAAATCTGTTTTCTCAATCTCGTGCTATAGCCCAGTAGCTCAAAATGAGCCCAGAGTGTTCTTCCTGAAGTGCAGGAATGTGCTCACTGGTTAAGCAAACCAGGCAGATCTAGTTAGCCATGGAGCAGGGAAATCTGCTTTTCTGACAGTCAGTTACAAGAAAACAGAGGCAGGAGGCCAGCGTTCATGTTTTGGGTTTTGTCTGGATAAAGTGCACAGCAGTGCCTTCAGAACTGAAATGTGTCAGCAGCCTGCCTTGCTCATCTTAAATAATTGAATTGTTCTACTTCTCCAGTTGTGAAACATCACACAAAAAATAAATCAGTTGATTGAAATCTGGTCCCCTGTAAAAGTTAACTGACTCAACAAAGTACATCACTTAACTGGAGCAGAGCTGGACCACTGTGGAAAAGGTCTGTTTGAT